>NC_069123.1:40922539-41057539 GCF_026914265.1 Mya arenaria | reverse complement strand
ACAGAATACTCTTCGTGTCATCCAAAAAAGTGCAAAGTCGGCATCCCCTACAGCCAGGCTAAACGCTATAGAAGAATAACATCAAGTGATGACCGTTTCCATGAGGAATGTGATAAACTAAAAACCTATTTTGAAGAACGAAACTATCCAATTTCTGTTATAGATGAAGCTGTTTCGAAAACATTTTCCATCAGTGCAGGGGACGCCTTGCAGCCAAATGTTAAATCATCGGAAAAAGACATTATTCCTTTTGTGTGTACTTTTAATCCATCATTACCAAACATTGTTAAAATTATAAACCAATATTGGGGACTACTCAGATATTCAAAAAGTAAAGCTGTCCAAGATCTCATTAACTACAAACCAATTGTTGCATATAAGCGGCCTAAAAATATTCAAGATATACTTGTGAATTCTAAACTTACAAATGTTGTCACTAACGGGTTCGTTACTAAATGTAATAGATCCAGATGTTCACATTGTTGTACTATTTTTGAAAATGACAAATTTTCAAGTACATATTTTTGCAAAGAATTTAAGATAAATCATGAATTGTCCTGTTCTTCTACAGGTGTTATATATGTTATCAATTGCAAAAAATGTAAAAAGCAATATGTTGGTCAGACACAACAAAAATGTAGTCAGAGAATGAACAGTCATAAGTTTGATATAAAGCATTTTCCAGATTCATATACAAATGTGTCTGAACATTTTAATGCTCCTGACCACAGTATCAATGATTTTTCTTTTATGCCAATTGATAAAATTGAGAACAATTGGAAACGATTATTAAAGGAGAGTAAATGGATGCACATTCTTGGCACAGTCATCCCTAATGGTATGAATTCAAAAATATTATTTTAATTCTTCTTGCAGAATTAAAATAAAATCACAGAATTAATCTGGTTTATAACTGTTTTAACCTATTTAATGTTGCATAGTTTATACTGGTTTATTGATGTTTGTTTATGCATTTATATTGCATTTTACCAGTATAATTGTATCTCTTTAGATCCTATAAGACATTATTTTGCGCAAAAATGTATGCTATATTTTGACGTTATCAACGTTGACGTCATTTGATGTTGACGTCATTTCCTGTTCATTATATACATACATACAACCTGATGAAGGCCGAATGGCCGAAACGTTGTTTCATAAATAAATAATTTGTGTTGAAGTTGGACTTCTTTAATTATCACCATTGTTTTAGGAGAAAACGCATGTATACATGCTTTGAAATAGGATTCAATTTTAGGCCGCTAGGCCGCCAACTTCACGCCGCTAGGCTGCCAAGCCGCTAAGGCCGCTAACTTCACGCAGCTAGGCGTATATGTTTAAAGTGCGCATTGTTAAGGGTACATGCCCGTCAGTCTGACAATAAGGCGAGAATATATATTACGTCATACGACGATTCAGTTTTCTGATTGTACCAAATGACGGTGTTGTGCTTTGTCGTAACATTTATTCCAGCCTTTAGTCGGGTTAAACGTCATTTCAAACGTTTTCGCCTTTTTGGCACATAATAAAATATTTTTTATGCGTTGAAAATCACCGCATAAACGAAAAAAAACAACACGTTTATGCGGCGATGCTGTTATGCGGCGTTACAGGGCTGTTCTTAGTCGTAATGTGATGTTATCTTAGTGTCAAATTGAACACAACCTTCAAGAAAAACAAATATAGAAATAGAGGATATTTGATGATCTCTGTGCAAGATCATATTTTATTTCACGAGTGTCGTAGAAAAACATTTTAATGCATCTATGTTCCAAATAATAAAAGTTATGCACGATGTTATTTTTAAATTGAAATATGGGCATGGATACATTACCAAAATAACATTGCATGCGATGGTCGCCATTTACTGAATGGAAATTGAAAAGGTCGAACGCGTATATAAAACAAAATAACATTGCATGCGATGGTCGCCATTTACTGAATGGAAATTGAAAAGGTCGAACGCGTATATAAAAACAAAATAACATTGCATGCGATGGTCGCCATTTACTGAATGGAAATTGAAAAGGTCGAACGCGTATGGTAACGCGTATATAAAACAAATGTGAATACACATTGGATTTAAAATATTTTTTACATGTTTTAAAGTTTGTTTAATGATACATGGATATTCAACCACCACTCACAGTCAGAGATCAATATGATTCGTTTGAAGATGCATCGTTTTCCAGAAAAAGTAGGTTGATTTCCTCGTGCGCTTGGTTGTTGACATTTTTTAGGAGGGTGGGGTGAAAAACAAAACAACAGTTAATTGTTGTTGTGTGAATCTTCCGAGAAATTCGTACAACATATTCATACAGTTTAAAAAGATATTCAATATTTAATACAACGTCGAATTTATGTTCGAGCAGTTGTTTTCGACTGTAATTTGTTTTGTACGAAATCAAATGTTCAAACATTCCGCTTCAAATTCAAGATACTGTTTAAAGAACAGGATTATTTTTTTTCTAATAAACGGTAACTTATGTTTATTTCCAAAAATATATTATTTTAAATACATGCAACCCTTTTTTAATTATAATCAAATTATAATTCTGGGCAACATTTAATGGTTGAAATGTGATGAGTTTCAATCAAAGGTAAGTTACTACCCTTGATTTCAAAAGTAGTATTTTCTCTCCTTAATTTGCAGTGAAAATATCAAATTGATGCTTTCACTGTTGTTATTACGCTGATTAAACTTTATATTTCATCGAAAAACATAAAAATCTACAATCATTTCTATTTGTGACGTTTATACAGATTCGAGATCATTGGAAATAGCCCTAGGTCGTTGTTAAGGTATAAGGAGCACTCTCACATAACGTTGCATGTATTTGGTACTATGTGAACCCAACTCGCTGTAGGAGCTCGTTTCAATAAAGATTTCATTCGATCATCGTCTTAAATTGAAATTATCACAGTCTCATATTTGTTTCCTTTTTGCTACAACTTAGTTTTAATTATCCAGTATTAGAAATAAAGTTAAGTAAATCTATTTGTTTTCATTTGAACCGTTTGTACAAGTAAAAGATTAACTAGTTACAACTCAGATCTTTTCGTGAAACGGGTCTCTTGCCTCTCCTCAGATTGACAGTTAACAAACCGGTTTTTGCTTCGCGAGGTAATAGGTCAACAAATATAACAATATAAGGAGAAAACTGACCATTATTTTTTAAAGAGTAATAATACGAAATTTTTACAAGAAGCAGAAAAAAAGTAAGAGGCAAAATTAAAAAGTAGGAAACTAGATGAATAGAAGGAAAAAAAGCAGAATAGGTCACTCCTGAAAAGAAAAGCATGCAGTGATGTTTCAAACATATATCAATGGTATGTTGTCAATATGGGTGAGCACCATGCAGTCAGAACTGAAGTGGAAAACGCGAAGAGTCCGTATTAGGGCCGATATGTATGAGCCGATAAGTTTCAACGGTATCCCTGAGGCATGTTTGCAGTCAACACTCAATAAAGTAGTATTGACGAATGTGATACATTTAAACCAGTTTTGAACAATATTTGATTGATAAAAGATGAAAGACGTGTCCTTCCTGTTGTCCATCCTGATATCATCATCATGCACTCAGTATCCGATGTGAACAAAATACAAAGCGGACATAGCAGTCGAAAAAGTTTTATAACCGATGAACACGATTTTGTGTTTTCATATAAAATGGACAAAAATGCCTTAGCTTAAGTTAGGTTCAATGCATCCAAAGAATCTAATTGAACCCGTCGGAGATGGACTGTTACTCGGACTACCTCTGATGTGAGCCGGTTCCAGCAAACAATGGATGCTTGGAGCTGTATAGGTAGGATGATTTTCTTGCTTAAAGCTTAATAAATTGCTGGTTGTTTAGTTTCTATGAGGTACTAGTTTGAAAGAAGGTTAAATAACGAGATGGTGATTTATAAAGCTGTGTCAATCATTTTCACACCGGCAATGGGGGGAGAGAGAAGGGGTTCCAATCTAGATCTACCAACTTGTCCCTGACGCTACTGTTCCTTGAGAACACGAGCTGACATTCGGCTTCGCTAGACCATTTCTATCTTACAAATATGACGCTAATAAGACGGATATAATCTTGGCAACTAGTATGTGCGTTCTACGGCACGGGGGGAGAGAGAAGGGGTTCCAATCTAGATCTACCAACATGTCCCTGACGCTACTGTTCCTTGAGAAAACGAGCTGACATTCGGCTTCGCTAGACCATTTCTATCTCAAATATGACGCTAATAAGACGGACATAATCTTGGCAACTAGTATGTGCGTTAAGACTTTTGAGGACACGACGATTTCTTTTCTTTTGATAAAGGGCATGGTAGTGTTTGCCTTCTTGGTGATGTTGTTGATTGTATCTATCGACGAGTGGTCTGAACAGGACATCCAAGGTACTTGGCTGAACTTGCTGAAGAAAGAGTTATGTCATGGATGGTATACTGACTATCGATAGTATGGCGTTCCCAATCTAGAATGTTGTCAAGGTTGTCAAGGTGTTCTTGTAACGGACTTGCATCCTCATTACCCCGAAAGGACGTTGGTAAGACATAACCCCGAATGGACATTGGTACGACAAAGTCGTCATCAAACAGGCGGACTGTTGTCATGCCCTATGTTTCGACATACTTTTAGGGAAAAAGACAACTCAGTTAAGACTTAAGTTTAAATTTAGAAAAATCATACTTATGACATATAACTTATTGAAACAAAAGCATCTTTGAAAATGAGCCAAATTAAAGATTGATTGTGTGCAATAATATGATCAGTTGTATCTTCCTTAATGCGTGTTGAACAGTTTTGCATTTCGTTTAATATGGATATTAATAAATTAGGAGAAACATTAAGGTAATCAAATCATTAATAATAATTCATTTAAGTTGTATAACACAGTTGATTCTTAATGAAAACATGAAAATCCGCGACAGCGATATCTATTGCGTTTTGACATCTGATCTTAACAAACGTCGTTTTTTGTTGATTTTCGTAAAAAAAGTATAGCCAAACACGTTTTGTTTCCATAAATATGAGTTTTAAAATCGAGACTGCCTACTGTTACAAAAAACGATGTTTTTAAAAAAAATAAAATCGGTCAAGACCTTTCAATGAGTTGGGTTTCACAAGATCGACTACGGTGGGATCCATGTTGGTAGTCTGTTAATATGCTAATGTATTCAAAATGTTAAATAACATTGATGAAGACAATGTTTTCGAAAACTTTGCTGGACATTGAAGTTGATGATATCGGGCAGCAATTGCATGGACGGTGTTGATCGATTAACTTTCTTGAATACTAGGGAGACAAGAACCGATTTCCGGTCGGTGGCGATTTGTCCTCGGCCTATGTAAAGCTTTAAAACTTTCGTAAGACCCGGAGAAAATCGGCAGCGGCCATTTTTAGAAGACTAAAGGAAATCTTCTCAGGGCCTCTGACTTTGTTAGGCTTAAGGTTCTTAATGAGTTCCTGTATCCGTAAGTAGGACTGTGGACATGATTGGCTTCCTGGAAGCAGTGGAACTTTGCGTGAGAAACTGGCAATGTGCCTGATCTTTACTATTGAACACAGGGGAACACTGGTCCTTGAGGATGTCCTGTTTCTGTCCTGCATCGCAAAATGTTACACCCTCTTTCATTAGAGATAATCACCTAGAGTGTTCGTTCTTTGTGATCTAATATTGCCCCGGAACACCTGTGAGCTACTCTACATGATGTTAGACATGCCGTTTTATATTCCGGTAATTGTCCCAGTTTTACCTGGTGCAAGACCACGGCGATACTATCGTTTCTTCATTAATTCTTGTTATCCGTCGAACGGATTTGTAGACCCAATGATGTCCTGTCCGTCATCTTAACAAAGTGTCTCGCTCTGTCCAACAACATTCACTCTGAATCAATAGCAAGACTCATTGTCGATGACTGTGTGTAATATCGCCACATCAGGTATGAAGTAAAAAAAACTGACGACTTTCAAAGGTTGGAGAATGACTGGCTTATGGAGTTTCATCCTCAGATATGCCAGGTAATGCATATCACAAATAACCGAAGGTCAATCATATTACCTTGCAGCATCCATTGGCATGCCATTCGAGAAGTTAATATAGCAAAATAATGGAACCACCATATCAACACTGTCGCTAAGAAAGCAAACAACACCCACTGCTTCCTACTTAGACATTCATCAATGTCCAAGGAAGAATCTACTATTTCACACTGGCGAGGCTTCGATCTCATGGAATACGCCAACGTCAATAGGTCAGTAGCCAATTGTATGAACTTGGTCATTTCGTTAGATTGGTTAAGTTAGCCGAAATGGTTATTGATTGGTCGATATTTATCCGAAAATAACTGTAGACCAATCAAATTGCATTAAGATACAAACTAGCCCAAAGATAGCTCTACGATATCTTATTATGATAATAGCATTTATTAAAGACGCCAACGGAGAGCGTTAATAATCTTAAACAATTATAAATTAATGTCCCAAGAACAGTTCTTACGTTATCAGCTTTTCAAACGTTATCGGAAATGCAACAAATGTTCGCTAAAAACATTATTTTCAAACGTATGCTTTTATATCAAAGTACTTATTTCTATAAACTTGAAGTTTTGTTAGATATTTATTTGAAAGTCGGAGAAAAGAATAAATCGTAAAAGAAAACATAAGCGTCACCATTTTTAAGCTTTCTTCCCCGACAGATATGTGACGGTTTTACTTGATATAATAAAACTTCTCGTCCATTATTTTACAATCGTGGACATATAATTATAGACATCCTGCTGAATGATCGGTAAATATCCATTCATTTAAAAAACGGGTAACGCACACATTTCCATGATATAATATTAATTATAAAAATAATGAAGACATGACAAGAAAAATACATCAACCATGTAATACGTTACAGTTTACAACGGGTGCGGGGTGATACAGGAATCCAGTGGATTTCACGTGAAATCCACTCAAAACGTGAAATCCACTCAGAACTCAGTCATTTTAATTAATAATTTATTTTTTTTATATACATATTAGAAAGTGCCTCATGAAGGGTTTATATTTCAAATTTTATTGAAATTGGTCAAAAAATAAAGAAGTTAGAGCAATTTTTCATTTTTTTTCCAAAAATAGATCGGAAATCGAGGTGAAATCCAGATTCCGATAAGTGAATCCACTCATAACTCATTAATTTTAATAAATAATTTTCTGTTTTTGTATATTTATTAGAAAGTGCCTCATAAAAGGTTCATATTTCAAATTTTATTGAAATTGGTCAAATAATAAAGAAGTTAGAGCAATTTTTCGAAAATAGATCGGAAATCGAGGTGAAATCCAGTTTTCGAGAAGTGAAATCCACTCATTTCTCATTAATTTTAATAAATAATTTTCTGTTTTTGTATATTTATTAGAAAGTGCCTCATAAAGGGTTTATATTTCAAATTTTATTGAAATTGGTCAAAAAAGGAAGAAGTCAGAGCAATTTTTCGAAAATAGATCGGAAATCGAGGTGAAATCCAGTTTTCGAGAAGTGAAATCCACTCTTAACTCAGTTTTATTAATTAGTAATTTTTATTTTTTGTATACATTTTGGAAAGTGCCTAATGAAGGGTTTATATTTCAAATTTTATTGAAATATATCAAGAAATGAAGAAGTAAGAGCAATTTTTCGGAAATCGAAGTGAAATCCACATTTTGACAAGTGAAATCCACTTTTCCAGACGTGAAATCCACTCATAACTTTTTTTTGTTGAACAAATAATTGAAAATGCATTATCATCGGTTTATATTTAAATTTAAATGGAATTGGTCAAAAAATGAAGAAGTTAGATAAATATATTGAAAATAGATCTGAAAGCGAAATGAAATCCACATTTTGACAAGTGAAATCCAGTATTTGGGAAAGAAAAGTGTAAAGTATTTGTTCATAAAATGGGAACCATTCCGTGTAGTGTATGCCTTGAGGCATGTGCACTTGACTCAATTTATTGTGATAATTGTAAGTTGTGGTGCCATCGTACATGTTGTCAAATGGGCAAGCTTGAGCTTAAGTCTTGGGACCAACGTCATCTCAAGTTTGCGTGTATAAAGTGTGCTTGTGTCGGGGATGAGTACAACTACACAGTAGCACTGAATCGGTAAGTGTAATATATACTTAGCATATTTTATAATATGCTTATTATTGAAAACGGAGACGTTTTATATGAGTTAATGCAATATTTATTCATTTAAAAAATATATTTCATAATAAGTTTAAAAGTACATTAACAATCATGAATAGATATTACTACATCTTTAAATGAATGAATGAAGCACATTTGAAAACATAAATAACAACTATATAACAACAATAAATTAATAACTACGTGTTTTTATAAGCACATTTGCGAACTACTATTACTACAACAATAAGCATATTTATAACTAACATCACAATAATTGCTTTTAGCTCGTATTAATCTGTGAAATTACGTAATATGTTTCCTGATGGCGTGAAAGTATTTAATGTGTCCTTTGTTTTTGTAGTGCACCATGTCACTGTGATAGTCCTTATGAAATCTTATGTCCTTCATTTCAATGCATTGTACACTTTTTCGAACAAGATTATTGATGCGTTTTCTCTGTGCGTTGAAACATTTTTTGCTTAGAAATTTGTCTTTGAAGTTTCCCCTTTCTGTTTACCTGTGTATATTTTTTCATATTTTGCTATTGTTTATTTTGTGTAATTATTTTCTTTAACTATACCTTTTTATTATCTCTCATTATTGTAAACCAAGTTAAACATATGATTTCACTTGGTGTAACTTTGTTCTGTTGTATTTGTTTGTTTCTTTTTTTTAATTTTCAACCAATGTACATGTATAAATAACCATAAATAAATGTCTGGCATAAACAAATAATACAAAACAATTTTCGGATTATTTATTAAATTTTTAATATTTTCAAAATTCGAAAGTAAAAAAGGGCCATGATTGAGGGCGCCTCCACGTGGTATGGCCTGGATGTGTATGGATATTGTGTTTATCATGAAAGAAATTAAACAATTATGCATACACAACAAAACGCCCTCACAATATAACTTCAACTTTCTTATTTTTGGATCAATTTGAATAAAATTTGAAATATAAACCCATTATGTAGCCTTTTCAATTATTTGTTCAACAAAAAAATAATTTGTTAACAATAAATGAGTTATGAGTGGATTTCACGTCTGAAAAAGTGGATTTCACTTGTCAAAATGTGGATTTCACTTCGATTTCCGATCTTTTTTCAAAATAGGTCTACAACTTTCTTATTTTTGGATCAATTTGGATAAAATTTGAAATATAAACCCATTATGAAGCCCTTTCAATTATTTGTTCTACAGAAAAATTAATTTGTTAAAAAATAAATGAGTTATGAGTGGATTTCACGTCTGAAAAAGTGGATTTCACTTGTCAAAATGTGGATTTCACTTCGATTTCCGAAGAATTGCTCTAACTTCTTCATTTCTTGATATATTTCAATAAAATTTGAAATATAAACCCTTCATTAGGCACTTTCCAAAATGTATACAAAAAATAAAAATTACTAATTAATAAAACTGAGTAAAGAGTGGATTTCACTTCTCGAAAACTGGATTTCACCTCGATTTCCGATCTATTTTCGAAAAATTGCTCTTACTTCTTCCTTTTTGACCAATTTCAATAAAATTTGAAATATAAACCCTTTATGAGGCACTTTCTAATAAATATACAAAAACAGAAAATTATTTATTAAAATTAATGAGTTATGAGTGGATTTCACTTCTCGAAAACTGGATTTCACCTCGATTTCCGATCTATTTTTGGAAAAAAATGAAAAAATTGCTCTCACTTCTTTATTTTTTGACCAATTTCAATAAAATTTGAAATATAAACCCTTGATGAGGCACTTTCTAATAAATATACAAAAACAGAAAAATATTAATTAAAATTAATGAGTTATGAGTGGATTTCACTTATCGGAATCTGGATTTCACCTCGATTTCCGATCTATTTTTGGAAAAAAATGAAAAATTGCTCTAACTTCTTTGTTTTTTGACCAATTTCAATAAAATTTGAAATATAAACCCTTCATGAGGCACTTTCTAATATGTTTATAAAACAATTAAATTATTAATTAAAATGACTGAGTTCTGAGTGGATTTCACGTTTTGAGTGGATTTCACGTGAAATCCACTGGATTCCTGTATCACCCCGCACCGGTTTACAACCTGGTTAAACGCATATTCAACACCTATCAGCTCTTTTTGAGGCCATGCACTCGCCTGCCTTGTCCCATTTGCAAGGACACAGTGTGTAAAACTTCCCATTCACCGATATCCGGCTTGGAAACAGCCTCCCCAAAATTCTACTTCAGGAACGAATCTGGGCGCAGCGGAGCAATTGGGTACGATTAAACATTTTGCACACGAAACTTTTGCGCATGCGTAGTTACAACAGGAAGTGTAGTAAATATTGCAAAATATTATATCAAAAGGTGTATTTCTTTGGAGAATCAACAGAAAAACAGGTATATTAGTGATTAAAATTGTATGATCATTTACTAAAAAACTTCTTCTTACAAAAACTCGGACTGCCAAACGTCGCAATATTGTAATTGTTGCGACACACCTATATATTGATGTATTGACATTTGATCAACATAAACATTATCAATATTTTAATAAAAATGGATGCTTAATATATAAACATAGTATGTGTGTAGATTTAAAGTTCTCGAGTTGCCCAACATCAGAAGCGCAACGAAGTAAGGAGTGATGGTAGTCTTAAATAATAGACGTGTTATACTGGATTCTTTCAATCCCTTACAGTCATCGAAATTAGACTTTTGGATGAACAAGCCCGAATGCTTATACTATTACTTGGCATCAAATTTTTTAACAAGCCCTGCTATATAAAATTCAAAATTTGAGCAAGCCCGAAAGACATTTTACCAGTGCAGGGCTTGTGCTAATTTCGACCACTGCCCTAACGTCTAAACGGGTTTGTTCAAAAACCAGGGTAATTTGAAAAATATTGAAATTGTATTTAGTGAAGTATTTTATATTTGAAATGGATAATAATGATTTCTATTCCTATTTTACCGCGTAAGTGAAAAGCTTTTTTGCACGAAACAGGATTAAAATGCATTAAACACATGATTTACCTTTCCAATAAAACAAAATTTGACTGACACAGACAACAATTATGCCAAGCTTAACAACTCCATCCTTATCATAATAACTCTGCCACCTCTGAAAAGCTTCGTGATAGTCCTCATAAGTACAATGGTTAAAATCTCAGCCATGGCCAAGTGCTCTTCGATATTAGACTTGTATTAACAGGCCCGAATTCTTGTTATTGCTTGGCTTCAAATTGTTGAAAAGACTTTGCTATATTTTATAATATAAAATCCAGAATTTGAGCAAGCCTGTAAGGCATTTCACCAGTGCAGAGCTTACAGGCTTGCACTAATTTCAAGCACTGATTAATGATTGCATTTGCATAAATGCAGTCTGTAGCTAGCCTACTGGTAGTGCATGCGTTTAAAAGAAGTACAGTAATAAACGAGACAGGATCACAGAAACCTACAGTGTGTTGAACTTTTTGATTGAGTCCAAAAGACAATACCCCTTTCTTGGCATTGCATTCTAAAAGTTAGATGTAAAAATGTTTTTTATGTGTTTTAAAAGGATGTATTTTGTTGCAGACAAGATGGCAGCCCCTCCTCCATATCCTGGAAATGAGAAAGGAATGCCACCACCACCAAGTAAGCCAAAATTTCAACCATTTATCATTTATTTGTTAAAACATTTTTAAAGCACTACTTTAATAAGTTTTGAAGTTCTAGCCTATAATTGACTCATCAATACCGAAGCTAGTGACCAAAATTAGTGAAAGCGTTTTATGCTTTACCATGTTTTGAAAATCATAATCATGATAGTTGTACTAGTACATCTTCACCTTGTTGTCTGCATGCTAAAATACATACCCACGGTGTCTGGTTAAATTGGTAGTTGATGCAGAACAAACTGACATTGCAATGATAATCATGCTGACTGAATTATTTGCTGTGTCCTTTAACCAGAGATTAGAGCTTAATAATGTATATGTTAATTAAATATTGTTGTAGCTATGATGTTGGAGATTTAGTAATGTAGATCTATATGTTCTTTATTTTAAGACCCTGCCTATCCTCAGCAGCAGGGTCCAGCAGGTCGGTAGCCCAGTTTGGTTTTTGAATTATTTATATATTACTGCTTTACATATATTCAATAAAATTGCTTTGTAAGAGCAAGCTCCTTGAAAGATATCAGTTCTGTTGTCAAATTTGCATACAGTGGTTTCATTATTATCATAGAAAATTGACCGATTACAAAGTGGTTTGTAAAGGGAAAACACATCTGATGATCACAAGGACTTTACTTGTCGTAGAAATACAATTCAAGAAGTTGCAAGTACATGTATGCACATGAAAGTATGAGTTGTATTTACCCATAATTGAATATAGTTTCTTAAAACAAAAACCTAACAGTCTCCTCTTAGTATAACTTGCAAAATGTCATACATCAAGTAATCACTGTGCTTGCAAATTATTTTATCTGCATGTATTTCATTGTCATAACTTTTCCTTAAATTTGGTTTTGAAGGTGAACAAATTTTATGCCGTTCTATTGATATATGATTTGGTTTGGTTATTTTTCTCATTTATAAGGCTATAGTGCACCTCCGTATGGACAACCAGGTGAGATGGCCTTGTTTATGTTTCTGTGGAGTGTGCATGACCATGGTCCTTGTTAAATATTAATACAAACTGAAACAGTGACTTGACTTCATAATCAAAGCTACCCCCAAAAAGTTGTGCATCTTTTAATTGCTTTAATTGTTTTGATTATCAGTGTCTCCGCTCAGTACATGCAGGATTTAATAATATCAAGTCAATTAAGCATAACAGTAAAGCTTTTTTAACCAAAGCATGTTACAAAGGCTTTTCTTCATTTCATTACAAAGTATATTATACGAGTCATCCTATATGTGGCCTGTTTGATCACATTGTTGTGTAATATGTATGTATTTAATACAGTGTATTAGTTCTTCTTTCTACAGTGAATTGATTAGTTATTGCATTTTCAAATTCTTTACTTTAGCAATTAAAAAAGCGCTTTTATGCACCATACAAAGAATTTTTTCAGCAAAAGGTTTTACTTTATTGAGCATGTGTGTATGTAATAGTGTATTTTTCAAATTCTACAAAAAAAAGTGCCCAAAGAAAGGTCATAGCCCAAACAAGGCCTTCTATTTTTATGACAAATGTTAAAAATATACATCATCATGTTTGTTGAATGCAATTATTTGTGGACGAATGAAAACTGAGAGTATGATTCCATTTGTACTGGTGGTTAAATATGTAGTCCTTGAAAGGTAATTTGGGTACACACTGGATTATTAGTTTGAAAGGGAATTCTGTTGTAGGCTCGACATTCACCAAATTTTTAAACTATGAAAATGATAGCTTTGTTAGTCAATTTGGTTAACAAAATGTTATTAGCATCCAAGTTGAATATGATCAGGCAATTTTTTTAATAAAACTCAGTTTTCATTGGTCCACATGAAATAAATTCTAACAAATTTGAATGAAACTCTTCTTATTGGTCCTCAAATAAATGCATACATGTTCCCTTTAATGAGAAATTTCGATTGTAGTACAGTATAAGTATTTTATGACAGTACAAAATAGGAATTGTGTGTATTATCTTTCACAGGTCTGTTTTCTTATAACATAAAAATAGTACACATTAGCATAACAAAATTATTAGTAAGTAGTTTTCATTGGTTATGGTAATTCCATTCAATTTTTACAAGTTCAAGTGTCCATGACTTGTTTGAGTGTCTGTAAATTGAAATATGATTTGTGATATTTCACCACACATGACATTCTTGCAGCACCAGTGTTTTTCTACTCTAAAAAAAATCTTGGAAAAAAGGAATTTCCAATTTGGTAAAAACGGAACAACTTTCCCATCTGAAAGGTTGTGACACCCTTTCTAAAATGGTGAATAAGAAGCACCGAGTTATTCCAAATGATAAAACGATGAAAACATGCATTTTTGCTAGTAATATTTAAGCATGTTTTTGTTCTTGCAGTTGTTGAATTAAAACTAACCATACATGTTTAAGAGTATTTTCAGATTAACATAAGATCTCATATCAGAATATTTCCTTTTGCCTAGTCCTTTGTAAAAATAAGACTTCATGTTCAACAATATGAATGTCAAGTTTTATCTACACAGAGAAGTAGGCAAATAGGTGGATAAGCAAAGAGTTATGATGTCATTGTTTATTAAAACATTGTGCTCAGATTTTATTAGTGCACTGGCACTTAACCAATAATATATGATGCTAAAAATAACAGCTATTCCTTTATACCAATGTATGTTGTATTGTAGAAGATACTGCTGATTTTTAATTGAAATGAATAATTATACCCCCACAAACGAAGTTTGAGGGGGTATGTAGGAGTGAGCTTGTCGGTCTGTCGGTCGGTCTGTCTTGTCGGTCGGTTGGTCTGTCGGTTTTCATGGTTTCCGGACGATAACGCATGAAAGGCTTGACAGATTTGAAAATGATTTGGTACACAGATGTAACATCAGAATATACAGGTCAAGTTTGATATTGGGGCTGGTGGGCCAAGGTCAAGGTCACTGTTACTAAAAATAGAAAAACGGTTTCCGGACGATAACTCATGAAAGGTTTGACAGATTTGAAAATTTTTTGGTAGACAGATGTAACATCAGAATATACAGGTCAAGTTTGATATTGGGGCTGGTGGGGCCAAGGTCAAGGTCACTGTTACTAAAAATAGAAAAACGGTTTCCGGACGATAACTCATGAAAGGCTTGACAGATTTGAAATTTTTTTGGTAAACAGGTGTAACATCAGAAGATACAGGTCAAGTTCGATATTGGGGCAGGTGGGGTCAAGGTCACTGTTGCTAAAAAAAGAAAAAGGTTTCCGGACGATAGCTCATGAAAGGCTAAACGGATTTGAACAATTTTTGGTACACAGGTGTAACATCAGAAGATACAGATCAAGTTCGATATTGGGGCTGGTGGGGTAAAGGTCACTGTTACTAAAAATAGAAAAATGGTTTCCGGACGATAACTCATGAAAGGCATGACAGATTTGAACATTTTTTGGTACACAGGTGTAACATCAGAAGATACAGGTCAAGTTCGATATTGGGGCTGGTGGGTCAAGTCACTTTTACTAAAAATAGAAAAATGGTTTCTGCTTCATAACTTTAATTGGGCATGAGATATTGTGATGAAACTTGCTGTATAGGCAGCCTCTGTGAAGACAATGCTTGTGATTGAAAATGGGGCCAGTGGAGTAAAGGTTTTTGTGCACTGTTACGAAAATAGAAAAACGGTTTCCGGACAAACAATACATGCATGATAAAAGAAGATGCAGTGTGCAGTAACCTTGGAGTTATGGCCTCTTTTCAAAGGAATGGTTTGCCATTCCTGTGTCCAGGCGGCATTTGGGGGTATTTGTCACTCCTGTGACAGTACTAGGTATATTTTAAAATATAAAGATACGTATTGAACACATTTTTTCTTGCATTTCTGCTGTATGAACTCATTTGGCATGCAAGGAAATTCCATGAAGTGCACTATCTCTTCTTGGTTATTCGCAAGCATGCCCTGTTGCATACGAAAAAATGCGAACAATCCTTAAATGGTAACCCCTTACCATGCTTATTTAATAAGTCCCATCAGATAAATTACAGAGTTATTTCAATATAACTATACTAGCTTTTTAAACACAGTTACAATAAGTATACCCAACACTTGTGAGTAATATTATACACAACTCATGCTTCTCACTCGTTGTGTATGATTTTGATACCTCTGGTAACTCGTGCAGTAGCTATAACTTCATAAATGTCATGTTTGCTGTTACTTAAAGTTATTTTTTGACTTATATGATGCAGAGTGTTGATGCCGGTTTGTTTTTATTTTTATTTTGTAGCCTATCCCCAACAACAGCAAGGTTATCCAGGTATAATAACTCACTAAATGCACGACTAGTTTGTTCCTCGTTACTTTATCATTTAGTGAAATCATTCTGATGAATTTTGAAATTATCTGAAACGTCAATGTAAACTTATGAAAGCACTGCATATAAGGTAGCACACATTTGATTATTGGAAATTAACATTTTTATTCTGATCATATGTCTCCTATTGAAAATCAACAATGCAGAATTGATCGGATGATTTCACTATTTACTTTCTGTTTTCTTGGTTGTTTTTTAACATTGTTATTTCAACTAAAAGATAATGTTAAGTGTTTACTCCTATGTCTTCTCCAATTCTAATTTGATAATTAAGAAAGTCTCTGACCAGAACAATCAACATTAATTTCCTTAAAGTCATTAATTGGTTTTGTGAAGTGGGTTGTTTTGCGTTTTCCCGCAGCATGCTAGCTCGTATAGAGACAATTGCACCAACACTAAGTAAGTTATTATCTAAACAATTAGTTTTGGCCGTCTGAAAGTGAAAAGAATTACTTACTATTACGTGCCATTGTTCAATTATCTAGTTCAGTGCTGCTTGACAGTTCACTCATAATTATGTCTTGGTCTGTTACCTTGACTCGGAGATGTGTTAATATTAAATATTAATATATTTGTCCTTTAAATTATTTACACACAGTGCTCCATTACTGCACATTTATGTTTATTCATTTAATAGAAACAATTTAATCATTCATTGCCTTATTTTTTTATGATTCATATACCGGTAATTTTAAACTACAGGTTTGTGCCAAAATCAGATTTTAAAAAATGTTTATTCAGGTCCACGAATTTCCGATACTTTTTAATCAGTTAACATGTACATGTATGATCCTATTTCATTTTGTTACTCTTTCTTTGTCTAAAATATTCACAATATTTTCCCCTAAATCCAGCATTAAAGCCCATCAATTGATATAGCATGGTAAATGCAAGTCCATATTCCAGAATTTGACTTTTTAAATGTACAACTTCCTTCATAGAAAATGTCATTTGATATTAAATAAAAGGACTGTTGCTATTCTGTTTTACCTTATTCATGATTGTCTTTGTGTAATTAAAAGAGGAATGAGGATTATAAGGATAGTTGCAAGTGCATGACTGATCTATTCCAAGCATTAATCAATCTAAGGATTAAAATTATTGTATTTTTAGCATAACCTACATTGTATTCAAATAGGTTCAGCCTGGAATTATGAATATTCTGGTTTTCCAAAGCTAATCGTTACAAACAAAATCAACCGTTTTAATATACGTAGGCTACTTCGGAAACAATAGAGTCATTGGTCTGTACGTTACATGAATTTCAATAGCTAGAAATTTATCTTTTATTTGCACCTGGGAAAACCCAGTAATGTGTTTTCCGGGCTATATCTATTTCAGTCTAGATCAGTTAAGGATCATATATAAACCAGTCTTGCACAGGTATTCACACAGAAATGGCTTATTTTCCATGAAGATGTTGATGCTCTACCACTGACTCACACCAGCTACCTGGTTTGTCATTTCAAACTGCCTATGCATGCCATCTATATTAAATTTTAAATGAACCCATACATACAGCCTACTGTGTGAGATAAGATATGATCCATAATTCATAAATCAGTCTTAAAGTATTAAGATGAAAAATGTTCGAGGGTTAATAAAGGTCAAGCAGCATTGCTTTAATTTTCTGACATATTACTCAATTAAATCCATAAGTAAATCTGTTTAGGCTGTAATTTTATTTTTGTATTGAAACTTACCCTCTCATAGAATTAACATACCACAACTTAACCTGAAGCTCCTCCCCACTAGCCCGGCCATGCTTTATGAAATAGTATTCTGTTCTACTCAAGAAAAGTAGGAAATATAACAATTAATACACCTTCAAAAGTTAATCGAATGAATGTTGATAATGTTCTTTATTTTATATTTATCAGATACTTTCAACTGAGTGGCTATTACAATTGATTATGGTTTATTGATAAATGTTATAAATATATACATGTATGTTGTTTTCTTATTGAAATAATATTACATTCCACCCAAGATAAAGTGGGTATAATTGGTGAGCTCATAATGAGGTCACAAAATGTAAGTTGCCAACGCTTGACAACTTGTTATCTCAAGTTCATAACATTCCCCTCAAATTGCTGCTTTATTTCTCAAGCTTGGTATGATCAGTGTTTGTAAAATTTTATAAATTTATCTTGGACAGACAGTATAACTGTTTTTTTTGTTTTTAGCTCTACTGGCCAAAGGCCAGAAGAGCTTATGCGATGGTAATGTGTACGTAGTATGTGCGTTCGTGCGTCCGTGCGTCTGTAAACAATTGCCTGTGAACACGATACAGTCTTCAGTTTTAATTGTATCTCGATGAAACTTGTACAGTATCAAGATATCCATTAGAGCTGGGTTCCTTTCGAAAACCTGCCAGATCCGCCCATGCATGCCTAGATTATGGCCCTTGATAGTATAAAAAATGCTATTTTGTAAACAATTGGTTGTGAACACTATACAGTCTTCAGTTTTGATTGTATCTCAATGAAACTTGTACAGTCTCTAGATATCCATTAGAGCTCGATTCCTTTCGAAAACCAGCCAGATCCGCCCATGAATGCCTAGATTATGGGCCGTGAAAGTTTTAAAGAAATGCTTTCTATTTTTAGCCAGGTATGCATGAGCGAATTCTATTTTTAGCCAAGTTTACATGTACATGTAAATTCAAGTCTAGAGTTAAGGGAGACATTTAAGTCTAGGATTTTGAGAGACAATTTGCTTTTTGCTTCTGCAGTTGATTTTGTGAATAACTCTGCCTTGTTCTTGTTGAAAGCCCAAATACCATTTTTTAGCTTTAAGTTTTGTAGTTTGTGCATTCACTTAACAAAATTGGTTGTGAATGTTTAAGTTATGCACCTGGTGTCATTACTGGCCACACCCAGGGTTCACAGGTTTGGTAAACATAATTCTGGAAAGGTTTGAAAATCTTTTTGTGTGCTCATGCATCCATCTCAGCACAATTGATTGTGAATGTTTGTTCAAATTGATCAATGTTGTCCTAGGATGCCCTTGACTTTGACCTTTTGACCAACTTTTTTTAACTTTTAAAACTACAGAAATTTTTACTAAGAGTACAGTTTTGAAAGCTTTTTTTTTGTCAGATGACTTTTACTTGGCACATAATAGTTCATGCAACTAATCTGCTTACAATACTTTCTGGGCTCAGATGTTGAACGTGCTACGTTTTCAGGTAACCCAAACACAAAACATAAACTATATGTCTGTTGCCTTTTACCCATACATACATGCTCTGGATTGATATGACCACAAAAGCCATGCCAGTAGAGCATAGGCCCTTTTGGGCCTCTTGTTTTTTAATATTAGAATTAATAATGTAGCCAAATGACTGTGGCAATCTCCAAGATTGTTATTTAACATACTTACAGTATATATTGATATAGTATTTATACTTTGATGTATTATTATGATTATTAATTTATAATAATGTTTTAACTATGTTTAAGTTAAACTCATCAATAATAATTTTAGTTTCAGAAGATAGAATTCTTGTAGCCTGTTACACACACCCACAGACACACTTGTTCCAGTGTTTGGCCGTTGCTAACATGTTCAGTTTGTTATTCTTAGGTGGTCAATATGGTCAGCAGCAGTATGGTCAGCAGGGAACGACTGTAGTCGTGTCCCAGCCTGCGTACACGGTTGTGCAGCATTTCCGCGAGTCCCCTGTTCGCATCAAGTGTCAATTCTGTCAGGCTGATGTGGTCACATCCACATTCTACGAGACCGGCACCCTGACATGGGTCGCCTGTTTCGTGATCGCCATTGTTGGGTAAGTCAAACAGCTAGTGTTCTGCTTCAGATACATTAGGAATAGGATTATTAATATTATATCATAAAGGCATGGCATTTTGGTAAAAAACCAAGTAGCACATCGCTAGTTTTCATTAAACCATTCTATTGACCAAAAGTGGAATTTAGTACATTAAAATTGTACAATTCAAATAACCTTGAACCACCTCTTACAACGGACCTCTGACAAATGATCAGGTGTATAAGGTTCCTATCAGTGTCATGTTTCATGAAAATTAGTGAAAGAGTTATTCAAATACAGTCAACATTATATTTACGTATAGCTTCATGCTTAAATAATTGAACATAATTTTGAATGGTTTATGAATATAGACAGTCTGTATAAATAACTTCGGTTCAATGGCTTGTTGCGAAATTTATATAAACTACTAGGTTTAATGGCTGGTTGCATTTCACTTTGAATATCATCGCTAAAAAATCTTTGAAAAGTTGCTTTTTTATTTACATGCACTATTTACAAATTTTATTGGATTATGTTTGTTTCAAGTTTGCATGACCATATGTTTTATTTTGCATGATTAATGAATGCTGAATAGTATCTTCACACAATTATTTCAAATTCTTTAGTTTCTATAATACAATATCTTTTATCTGGATGAAATGTTTGCATAATGTCTTTCAAAAGACATTCTTTATCAATGAAAATGGATTTTCAACAAATAGGTCATATAGTCATCATTATCTAATTTTTTTTGTGTGTCAATTTTTTGTATAAGAATTGAAAGAAATAAAGATAACTGGTACAGTAAACAAAAATAAGCAAACAAAATTGAAAGGAATAAGTTTAAATGAAAATTAACAAAATAGTTTTGTTTCAATGTATTTATTTTTTCATATACATGTAGATAGTTTCTGATTTTTTAGCTCACTTGTCACGTAGTGACAAGGTGAGCTTTTGTGATCACTCTCCGTCCGTCCGTCCGTCCGTCCGTCCGTCCGTCCGTCCGTCCGTCCGTCCGTTCACAATTGCTTGTGAACACAATAGAGGTCACAATTTTGACCTAATCTTTATGAAACTTGGTCAGACTGATCATCTCTATAAAATCTAGGTCAAGTTCGATATTGGGTCATCCGCGGTCAATAATTAGGTCACTAGGTCAATTAGTTGAAAAACCTTGTGAACACAATAGAGGTCACAATTTTAGCCTAATCTCAATGCAACTTGGTCAGAATGATCATCTCTATAAAATGTAGGTCAAGTTCGATATTGGGTCATCCGCGGTCAACAACTAGGTCACTAGGTCAATTAGTACAAAAACCTTGTGAACACAATAGAGGTCACAATTTTAGCCTAATCTCAATGCAAGTTGGTCAGAATAATCATCTCTATAAAATCTAGGTCAAGTTCGATATTGGGTCATCCGCAGTCAATAACTAGGTCACTAGGTCAATTATTAGAAAAACCTTGTGAACAAAACAGAGGTCACAATTTTGACCTAATCTTTATGAAACTTGGTCAGACTGATCATCTCTATGAAATCTAGGTCAAGTTCGATATTGGGTCATCTGGGGTCAAAAACTAGGTCAGTAGGTCAATTAGTAGAAATACCTTGTGAACACATTAGAGGTCACAATTTTAGCCTAATCTCAATGCAACTTGGTCAGAATGATCATCTCTATAAAATTTAGGTCAAGTTTGATATTGGGTCATTCACGGTCAATAACTAGGTCACTAGGTCAATTAGTACAAAAACCTTGTGAACACAATAGAGGTCACAACTTAAGCCTAATCTAAATGTAACTTGGTCAGAATGATCATCTCTATAAAATCTAGGTCAAGTTCGATATTGGGTCATTTACCGTCAATAACTAGGTCAATAGGTCAATTAGTAGAAAAACCTTGTGAACACAATAGAGGTCACAATTTTAGCCTAATGTTAATGCAACTTGGTCAGAATGATCATCTCTATAAAATCTGGGTCATGTTCGATATTGGGTCATCCGCAGTCAATAACTAGGTCACTAGGTCAGATATTAGAAAAACCTTATGAACACAATAGAGGTCACAATTTTAGCCTAATCTTTATGAAACTTGGTCAGACTGATCATCTCTATGAAATCTAGGTCAAGTTCGATATTGGGTCATCTGGGGTCAAAAACTAGGTCAGTAGGTCAATTAGTAGAAATACCTTGTGAACACATTAGAGGTCACAATTTTAGCCTAATCTCAATGCAACTTGGTCAGAATGATCATCTCTATAAAATTTAGGTCAAGTTTGATTTTGGGTCATTTACGGTCAATAACTAGGTCACTAGGTCAATTAGTACAAAAACCTTAAGAACACAATAGAGGTCACAATTTTAGCCTAATCTCAATGCAACTTGGTCAGAATGATCATCTCTATAAAATCTAGGTCAAGTTCGATATTGGGTCATCTGCGGTCAATAACTAGGTCACTAGGTCAATTAGTACAAAAACCTTGGTGAACACAATAGAGGTCACAATTTTAGGCTAATCTTAATGCAACTTGGTCAGAATGATCATCTCTATAAAATCTAGGTCAAGTTCGATATTGGGTCATACGCAGTCAATAACTAGGTCACTAGGTCAATTATTAGAAAAACCTTGTGAACAAAATAGAGGTCACAATTTTAGCCTTATCTTAATGAAACTTGGTCAGAATGATCATCTTAACATAAGCTAGGTCAAGTTCCATATTGGGTCAACCCAGGTCAAAAACTAGGTCACTAGGTCAATTAGTAGAAAAACCTTGTGAACACAATAGAGGTCACAATTTTAGGCTTAACTCAATTCAACTTGGTCAGAATGATCATCTCTAGAAAAATATAGGTCAAGTTCGATATTGGGTCATTCGCGGTCAATAACTAGGTCACTAGGTCAATTAGTATAAAAACCTTGTGAACACAATAGAGGTCACAACTTAAGCCTAATCTAAATGTAACTTGGTCAGAATGATCATCTCTATAAAATCTAGGTCAAGTTCGATATTGGGTCATTTACCGTCAATAACTAGGTCACTAGGTCAATTAGTAGAAAAACCTTGTGAACACAATAGAGGTCACAATTTTAGCCTAATGTTAATGCAACTTGGTCAGAATGATCATCTCTATAAAATCTGGGTCATGTTCGATATTGGGTCATCCGCAGTCAATAACTAGGTCACTAGGTCAGATATTAGAAAAACCTTATGAACACAATAGAGGTCACAATTTTAGCCTAATCTTTATGAAACTTGGTCAGACTGATCATCTTTATAAAATCTAGGTCAAGTTCCACATTGGGTCATCCGCGGTCAATAACTAGGTCACTAGGTCAGATAGTAAAAAAACCTTGTGAACACAATAGAGGTCACAATTTTAGCCTAATCTTAATGAAACTTGGTCAGAATGATCATCTTAACATAAGCTAGGTCAAGTTCCATATTGGGTCAACCCAGGTCAAAAACTAGGTCACTAGGTAAATTAGTAGAAAAACCTTGTGAACACAAAAGAGGTCAGAATTTTAGGCTTATCTCAATTCAACTTGGTCAGAATGATCATCTCTAGAACAATATAGGTCAAGTTCGATATTGGGTCATTCGCGGTCAATAACTAGGTCACTAGGTCAATTAGTAGAAAAACCTTGTGAACACAACAGAGGTCACAACTTAAGCCTAATCTTAATGTTACTTGGTCAGAATGATCATCTCTATGAAATCTAGGTCAAGTTCGATATAGGGCCAATTACTGTCAATAACTAGGTCACTAGGTCAATTAGTAGAAAAACCTTGTGAACACAATAGAGGTCACAATTTTAGCCTAATGTTAATGCAACTTGGTCAGAATGATCATCTCTATAAAATCTGGGTCATGTTCGATATTGGGTCATCCGCGGTCAATAACTAGGTCACTAGGTCAGATATTAGAAAAACCTTATGAACACAATAGAGGTCACAATTTTAGCCTAATCTTAATGCAACTTGGTCAGAATGATCATTTCTATAACATCTAGGTCAAGTTCGACATTGGTCCATCCGCGGTCAATAACTAGGTCACTAGGTCAATTAGTAAAAAAACCTTGTGAACACAATAGAGATCACAATTTTAGCCTAATCTTAATGAAACTTGGACAGAATGATCATCTTAACATATGCTAGGTCAGGTTCGATATTGGGTCAACCCGGGTCAAAAACTAGGTCACTAGGTCAATTAGTAGAAAAACCATGTGAACACAATAGAGGTCACAATTTTAGCGTAATCTTAATGCAACTTGGTCAAAAGGATCCTCTGTAACTATTCATTGTGTGAAAACTTCAATATATTTTTTGTGAAATTGGTAGGCATTTGACATTTAGTGTGTAGCATCATTATGATGCTCTACAATAAAATGTTCAACTATGCCTTTAAAACTAATAAAAGTAACTGTGTTCGGTGCAACTAATGAACATTTCTTTTTTTTGTAGTATAAACAAGATTTCTGATATAGAATAATTCCAGTGACTATTATTTTAAGAAGTGAACTTTAGATTATATTGTGTGTATTGGACCAAGTTAAAACTGCATTGACAGTAAAGTGTATATTTGACCAAATAATAACTGTAGACAGTAGATATATAGTGTTTATTTGACCTAATAATAACTGGACAAATAAAAGAGTGGCCTCTAGGGGCCATACTTTTCATTGGATCTTTATGATAATAGGTCAGAATGTTCACTTTATTTAGCAAAGCTACAGGTGAGCGATACAGGGCCATCATGGCCCTCTTGTTTGGTTAAATGTTCAGAATTAGGATACTGTATTTTACCAAGGATAAATTCATTTTACAATTAATACTAGTTTTATGATATATAAAACATTAATTTTACTCACTTTACTGTATACTAAAGAGTGTGAACATCCCAATGGGAAATGGTTACAGAATAACTTATTAGGCCTGGGCAAATAATGATGCAGTGTACATGTACATGGCATCCATTGGCACTGGCAGTATTAAAAAAATACTTATGTCAAATCGCAATCTCAACTCAATTCAACAAATAAAAGCATGATAAGGTTCAAAATCTTGTATGTTTTTATTTTCTTTAAAAACATATTTTGTCATTGAATTTGTTGAAAAAAATCTTTTCAATATTTCTAAGGAGACTTATTCTAGAGCAAAACATGTGTTTGCTTAATTTCTCAAAAATGATCTTGAGTTGAACTGAAATATTTTTTTGTTGGTATGTTATTTTTGAGAATATGGACCATAGTTTTCAATGAACATATATGAGGAAAGAATTTAAAAAGTGTAAAATGATATATAATTTGGAACAATTTTTTTATAAAATGTGGTTAAATGAGTTGAAAATCAGGTTGAGATTTAACTATAGTATTTTTTTGTATTATTTGGGCCTTCTGTTTGATTGTTGTTAACCAAATTATATAACATTTTCCCAGTGTGTGTGTGCGTGTGTGTGTATAAATACGCTTGATTGCATGTTTTGTGTTGTCTGTTACAGCTGCTGGATAGGCTGCTGCCTGATCCCCTTCTGTATGGATGCGTGCAAGGACGTGGTGCACCAGTGCCCCAACTGCAACCAGCAGGTCGGCCGCTACAACCGCATGTAGCCCCGCCCACAAGGGACACACCCTGTTCACACACCCAAGACGGCAAGCCCTCACATCAGCCGTAACAGCCTAGCAGCCAAGAGACCAAATCATTCCTACAATTTTTACTGACTTTATGGTTTTATTATCATTTGTGATTTTTATGTTGTTTTTTACTACAATTATTTTTACATACAGAGAAAACCATGTCATTTTTTCGTTCTTTAATCAATTGTATAATGGACTTCTTTTTATGTTCACCAACATTTATTTTTTTATCACTCTTTTTAATATTGTAACATGTTTTTATTAGAACTGCATTGGGTTTTTTGATTTTATCTCCACACATATTGTCTTATTTTAATTGATGTTGTTAATGTCACATCATGTTTATAAGGTTGGTTGTGTCTTGTTCCTGCTCCACATAACTACCGTAAGCCAATGAGATCTTGGGCGAAAGTCATGCTATAAAGGTGCATTAAAGAAGTCTGTTATTTGTTTCATCAGAATCAGTTTTCTTCTTCCATTACATTAGATCTACTCTTATGATAGGGTGTGTGAATATATAAAAACCTATATTCAAAATTTGCTATGGCTGATCAATTATCAATGTCTTTATCATCTTTGTATTGTACATCATTGTATCCTATATACATACATAAGCAGTCCTTTACAAGAAACTGATATCAAGCAAGCAATTCTGTAACTTATTATTTGTTTTTAAAACATTTTATATGTACATTTTTTCACTGCAAAGATAATTTATGTTTTATTTAGTTGTGAAACAACACATTTTTAACAAGTCTAATAAGGAATTTAAAAAGTTTTTTTTAAATTTTATTACAAGAAATACTTGATTCCTTTCTTAACAGAAAAACGTCCCTTTACGTCTTTTTCATGTGCCTAAAATAACTGTGATAACAATATAAAAATAAAACCATTTGTAAAATTCACAATGGCATTACTGCTCAGAAAAGGAATATCTCCTGTGTTTGACACTTTATATAAATTAGACATTGTAATTAATATCTGTCGCTAAAAGGAGATACCTTTTAGTTCAACTCCAACTTTTTTAATGAAGTAAGGACCCCCATCTTGTTGATATATACTATGATGTTGCCAAGTTAAAATTTTAATTTATGCAGAATGAAATCTGGTTTTATTTTCGTTACGTTAATCAATTGTGTTTTGTAAATTAAAGTTGATCTGTATTAAAATTTCCTATTCTCTATGTTGTTTGTTATGTTTTTATTGTGTTATGTTTATTTGATAAGAATACAAGGAAAAAGCAAGTACCGAGCATTCATTAAAAATCGTTCAATGAAAGTTTACCAATAATATACTGTGGAGAACTTTACATGTGACAGTATTTATATCTACTTTAGCAATGTTGTGCTAGCTTTTGAACCCTACCATCTAAGTGAAAATAAAGTATTGATTGAATAGGTATACGTTTTTGAGGAATTTCTGAAGCAGAACGCTTTCATTTGACTTGCCCATTGTGCTAAATCTTGACCCTGTGTGTTTTGAAATTGCAAAGATATCTGTGGTTGTATTTATAAAGCAATTCTGATTGAAATAAAACCGGTTTATCTCAGATGGTAAAAAATACAACTACGCATTCCAAAACTTGGATGTTAACTTCTATACAAGATTTAAATTGAAGTTTAAAGGGGTAGAAGTTGAATCTTAGTTGCTTTAATAAAACAAGCCAAGAATTTTACAGTTGAACACTACACTTGATACAGGGTTAACTACCCTCCATTCTTAGTTATTGATTACTCAATTCCCTACTATTTTGAGAACGTCAATACTATATGGGTGGGATGGAATGGGGTGATTGTCAGTCTCTTAATAGAGTATTACATGTAATTAATTGCAGGTATTACTACACTTGAAACCTTGCACAAAGTTGCACATACTTCGTATTACTGTTATTGATGTACATTTTTTAAAGGTACAATTCAGTCATTGCGGCATACTATCGAATGGTTACATCCATGAAGTTGTGTGCCAATACATACATCCACTTATATTTGTTGACTCTGTATTGAGTGGTTATAGATAACAGCCATTGATTTTGTAAGTCTTCAGCAAACCTAAATAGACAGCTTAAGGGTCATAGATATCTTATCAATGTAGATAAAACGACAAATACACTGCCATGTATGAGAAAGGTGAGAACATTATGACCTTTCCATCAGTTCATTGTCAAAACCAACGAAAAAGAAGTCCAATGGTGAATTTAAGGAGCTAATTTTTTGGTGTTCTTGACACTCTTATCAACCTAAAGTACCAATGTATATGAATGTTCATTCTGTGAACAAGTCAGCACACTTTATGAAACGGACATTTTAATAATAGCTTTGAAAATATATATATCAATCGGCAGGCCTACTTAACTGAAAATAATGAAACTTATTAGTAGTTCTCTGTTGATCAATAAATCAATCCAATTGTTCATCAGTGGGTCAAAGATCATGGTGACTATTTAAGGTTTCTATAACATAACATATACTTTAAGAGTTGTTCAGAAAGAGATGCTGAACTTTTTTTTAAAATCAAATTCTCTTGGTCAAAGGACAAGGTCAAAGTCAGCAATTTAAGTTTTATTTTAGGTCCTTAATATGGATGAATATGTTTATCTATGCATATACATAGAATGAAACAACAACTAAAGATAGGTCAACCATAACCACTTAACAACCTCGATTGTGTTTTTGAAATCGTCTGGTGAATAGTCAAGGTTAGAAAGGCAATGCATTGTGTTTGATAATGGACAGTATAACTTATTTATTAGCTAATAACCAACCAAAAGACCAGAGAATTAAGTTGGTGTTGTTGTTTGAAAGGTCATCTGTACCATCAAGCATTGGGAAATTCTGCTATTCATGATTAGCATATTGCATTTTCTCTCTTAATCAATGTAATATTACTGACACAGGAATATTTAGGTATGCATGATGGTATTTGTCTCTTACAGGTTAAGTGATTGACATGTTTGTAAATGGAATGGATGTATAAGTGGTTTGCCAAAGTCTGGTAATGGAGGTTGTACTAGGATACATACTAATCTGGTAATACTAAGAGGGTAATGCCACAATATTGAACCCTTAGCACCATGACTTCTGGTTCCCTTCAGCACCTCCTGGTTATCAACCGGGGTATCAGCAGACTTCAGGGCACTATAATGCGCAGTCGGGTGTTACCATGGTGGTTGTTGGCCAGCCTGCCTGTGCCTCTTTCAGAGATGGAACAGTTCTTATGAGGTATGGAGGTGCAAACAGAGATGAAGGTGAAATATTGAATGTAAAAGAAAGTACTTTTTTTAGTAGAAAATGGACATAGAGCTGCACTCTCACAGATTGATTGCTTTGACAACTTTTTTTGTCATGAAATGAGCCAATTTTTTTGAGTAAATGTTAGGAAACCAGTGATATAAGACTGCTGACAAAAGAGCAGATCTAAGTTTTCATATTTACTTTAAAAAATCCATGTATTATGGCTAAAATCATTTCTAACTCTTAAGAAAAATATTTTTGCCAAAGTCAGCTGTCAAAACTGTTGATCTGTGAGCAGGCAGTTTTAAGCTATGCAATCAAGCATGTGCATCAAGATTGTATTATTCGTTCAAGCTGTTAAATATAATCAGTATTTTTTTTTGTAGTTAAGTTCTTCTTATTGACAAATCATTGATAATAAACCAATGTTTTCATTCAAGTTGAAAGCCAACGTCTCTGTTCTTTCTTGTTTATTTCTAATCTTGAAACAGGTCATTATAAAAGGAAGTTAAAAAACCCCATTTCGATAGAAACATATTGATATACATGTATGAACACCTTTATAGACTGCATTTTACAAACATGCTCATCTACATATCTGTAACTATGAATATAATTTTTGTTGCAACAATTATTACAAAAATTAACTCCTATTGTCCTAACCAGATTGTTTGGATGCTAGACTCTGATAAGTCAGAATTTATGCAATGAACTAAAAAATATCACTTTAAATATATTTGATTTTGCTTAAGATCATGATTGAAACATTATAAGCTGGGGTGTTTTCCAAAGCAATACCCATTTAAATCAAATGTTATGTATTAAACAAAGGGAAGTAACTGTTTTTCAGATGCCCCCATTGCCATGCTGATATTTCGACTACGACCTCCTTTGAGACTGGGACCTGTGCCTATCTCTGGTGTATTGGACTCTGTCTGATTGGGTATGTACCTACATATTACAAACATTGTACTTTTTCTTTGTATATGATACAGTATAGAAATAAATGTTTGTTATTTGTACTTTATATTTAGCTATGATATCAAACGGCTTATGATAACACTATTTTAAGAGATCTCATATTCATGTTCAGTGTCACGCTGATGTGTCTTTGTCTATACTCAAACGATTTGAAATGTCAACCATTTTAGGTGTGACATGGGGTGTTGCCTGTTGCCATTCTGCTGTGACGCATGCAAGGACGTTGTTCACTCCTGCCCTAATTGTAACCAGGTCATCTCACGATATAGTCGCATGTAAACTGTGATCTTTCGCTGGCAATAATGGCTTTATGTGGGTGTTCGAAGACCCACAAACTTTATCCTTGAGATTGAAGCATTTTTTGTACTTATTTACTTTATCTCCAAAATTAAGTATCTTTTATACTTATTAAGCCATTCCATATTGAGTTCCGTACAAGTATTTAGATTTCGCTTGTAAACTGGGGATATGCAATACACATAGCTTTTCTTAGGTTTTTATATCTCTAGTCATTCTATTTAAGTACATTGTGGTTTTGCTTGTTATTTTGGCATATGCAATAATATTATACATGTAGTGTTTAATTTTAAACTTCAATATCTTGTGTTACTATGTGAAGAACTTGTAATTTTAATTTGTAAGACAATTTGGGCCACTTTTTCGAGAATTCTCAAGTTAACAACATTGTTTAAAAATCATCATTTTTAGCTTTCTAATCTTCATTTCTTTAGAACATTCATGTGCAAATTTGGGATTTGCAGTATTTAAATCAAGGTTTAAGACAGCTGTCCCAGTTGAACCTAATTTTATTAATTGTATTAACACATCATGAATATTTCACCTTTTAAAGCTGCTAACAATGCTGTTAACTTAATCAACGATACGAACAATCAACCCAATGTGAAGGACTAAAATTGAACAATAACATAAAAAAGTGGGGTTTTCCTTCATTTAAAAGCAAATTTTTCAACACTTTCATGATGGTATTTCCAGTTTGATTTCTGATAAAAAAATGTGTGGGCAAAATCCCTGTTTACCAAGTTGGCTGTATCGTATTTTCAAACCTTTAATAACATGTTGTTTGGAATTTACAATTATGCTCAATAACCTTGACGTATATCGTGTAGCTCTAAACAAACACATACTTGATTTGGCTATGGTTCAACTACTTTAAAGATGCTATTAATTGTCACATTCAATTAGATTAAAGCAGTTTCACTTTTTTCGCCTCAAATAACATATTAAACTAAATTGTTTAGTTTAAGCTCGATATGAGATCAATCTGAAGTACATGTTTGGAAAAGCCCAGAGTTTTTGTGTATTTTGTGTAATATAACTGTATATTCTATCTCAGGTCACTGATATCACGTATAGGATTTTATTTGTTTCATATGTTTTAATGATTATACAGTTTTCTTCATTTTTAGAATAATATTTAAAATTGAAATATTTCTCTTTCTTACCAACTACATTTAATCATATTTTAATTTTAAGCTTTTTCAGTATTGTGTTTCTTATTTATCAGTCATAAATAAGTGTTAAACATTTTAGATTAAATGATTGTGAATACATTCTTTATTTAAAAGTAAAAATGTTGTTTTCTCTTTCAATGATGTGAAAAAATTCCTTGTTTAAATATGTTGTTTTCTCTTTTGATGATGTGAATAAATTCTTTGTTTTAAATGTTGTCCTCTCTTTTATCTGTGTGTGGACTCTCAATATTTCTTTTTACGAGTTCCTTTTCTGCAAACTATAAATAATATTGCACCATGCACAAAAGTAATAGTAAGTAACATTTATTTATCACAGACATATAAACAATGAATACGGTATGTAACAACATGCTTCATCAGTGTAAAACCATCCTATTCCTTAACACTATCATGACAATACAATCCTAAGTATTAAACATGAAATGCTTCTGACGAGGACCCACTCAAACAGCTAGTTTAACAAATTCACAGACAAGTTCATCCTACGCTCGGCCAGTCCGGGCCTGCTCTATCTTCCTTCGCACTTGATTACAGTTCAGCGTCAGTTCCGCATGCTGAAGTTTAAGTTGATCTAGTTTATCACGCAGGTCATCACCTTCATCTTTACGCTCTTCAAAGTCTCGTAATAAAGATTCATTGCCAAGAAGGCCACAGTTTTGTTTAAGTCTTTGGTTATCTATTCTGAGGGCATCTCTTGCTTGCTTGGTTCTTGATAAAATATCTCTTTTCTGAAAAAGGAATATCAATGATTAAGTTGAGTTTATTTTATTTTGATCAACATATTTGACTCCTGGATACTGAGCAGACATAGGCTTGCAATAAACTCAAATTGTCTACAAAATTGTGTTTAACATTCACAGCCTCATACATGGTATAGTCGTTCATTGAACGGCTGAGCTTGATGTGAAACTTTGTATCATTTGAGATAGCGAGAGCAATAGTTCTAAAGATCTTAATCGTAGAACTGCACCAAATCTTTCTTTCCATAATTCACTACTGTGACTTTCATAAACTAAAATGTTAATATTTTTGTTCTTTAATAACACAATTTAAACGTCTAGAATTCTAACTTCTAAAAACATTTTTTTCTCATTAAACATTTGATTATATTGGTTATATGTAAAGAAGCCTTACCTGTCCAACCTCCGACTCAACCTCCCGGAGGTTGCGCTTCTGAATCTGGTTCTCTGCCTGCACATACTGGAGTTTCTCCTTGAGGTGAGTCAACACCTGCACTGTGCTTGTGATCTTTTTACGAAGCTTCAACAACTCCTGGGAGGGATGAAGGTAAGAAGGTTAGGAACATGTATTAACCTAACAATGCTCCTTTCCATTAGAGTGGTGGTTATCACACAGAGGGATTACTTTGTTGCAATAATATCATCCCTGGATCAGGGAAGTTTGTCAAAACTTCAAGGGTTCACAGACTCTCATAAACAATATTGAAATACATTTTAAACTCAGCCAGTCAGTCAGAAACTTGACTGCTGTTCTTGAAGATGAAATAACCTATTAATGCAACTGAGATACAATATCATAAACTAATTGCATACTCATGAATATTAAATTAGCGCACTGGTGGTGCTGTGTTTTTTTATCCTCTTTCTTATTGTGTTCATATCTAAACTGACAGGCGATCTTAAAGCCAGTATTTACCTCATTTCTCTCCTCAATCTTCTCATTGTACGTCTGGTTCTCAATCTTGAGCTGCTCAAAGTCAATAAGATGTAAACCCTCGGCAAGCTCCTCCTGTAATGAACATCAATCATAGATAATGTATGTTAAACCTCTTGTAGTGAGTATGTGATGTATTTAGTTGGGATGCAACAGTAAGCCTAAAAACGTTTTGAAATATGCAGATTGAATATTGCAATATATCGTAATCTATTTCACTATATTGTTGTCAGATAATTGAAGATAAATTTTTCTAGCCTCACCCCATTATTTGTTATTTACATGTTTACAGAGCTTTATTTGTAAGACATAAACCATGTTTAAACATGTGGAAACTTTATCTAGATAATACTGGTTTAAATCATACTGAAAAAACATCAAAAATAGCTTAAATTAAAAGGTTTTTTTTATATTTTCAAATGTGTGCAGAAACTAATTTAAACTATGTTGTAATTTAAAATGGATAATCAAACACAACATATTTTTTATAAAAGAGGGCGATTACATGGTTAACATTGGCATTTATTTACAAATTCTTTTATGAGTTATCTCATTGAAATTATTAAGTGCTATTCTACATGTGTATTCCACGGCTGGTTATTCAGACCATAACTGAATCTGTACCTTAGACTTGAGCTGGTGTTCCTTCTTCTTGAGTTTGTTCTTCAGTTTAATGTTCTCCAGGCGTACATTGATTACCTCCCCTTCCTTGCGATCTTCTGCTGCCAGGTATGCCTCAATGTCCTAAGAGAATACAGGAAATTCTTATTTCCATCTTGTTTGATCAAGTAATGGTGTTGCAAATTGTAAACCTTTGAAATTAGCCCAAATAAAAAAGGACCTTATGTAACGGTTCTTAAAACAGCTAGTGTATAGAGTAAAGTTATCATTATGTTTGTTAAATGTATGTACATGTACTGTAAACTGAAAATTTATCACAAATCACTAACCTTTGGAGGTATAGGTCTTCCTGAACGGCTGTTAAGAGCATTGAGTGCGACCTGTTTCTTAAAGTCCATGAATTTCCTTCGCTCGTCATCCACACGTTCCTTGCGATCCTCACAACGAGCCTTCAGGTCATGGATCTGGAGCTTGTAGTTTTCGCGTTCCTGCATGTCCTGACGACGCAGGTCTTCCAGGCTAGCTGTGGAAAGGGAAAATAGGGTGTCAGAACTGATAAGAAAATACTCTCTTATGTAGCATGAAGTTGAACTGAAAGAAGAGGAAAGGAGGTGCTATAAAATCTAGGTTAAAAGCTTCATAATACTGATGAAATAACTATTTACACAGCAACTATTTACAATGAGTGTGAAATCTTGATCCTTTTTTATCCGAGTAAATAAAATCAATTCTCCATGCCATAACCCTACTTTAGGCCAGATTTTTTTTTTAATTTCTTTTCATTACTGGAACTGTTGTATACCAACTTGATTTTTCAGGTGTCATTAACAATTTTGCATTTCTTTTTCTTTTCATTTCTAAAATAACAGTTTATCTGATCTTCATGAAATTCGGTCAGAATATTTGTTAGCATTACATTAAATAACAAAAATCATTGTTCATCTTCAAGAAACTCTGACAAAACAGGTGTTATGGAACCTTTCTAGAGGGACCAAAAACTGTGTCGATTGACTTTTAAAATAAAATTTGACAACTAAATTTCAGGTTAGGTATTTTATTATTTACAAGTATAATCATAACTACATAATAATCCAAACGTTCTTATATAAGTCATCTTGAGACACAACTTCTGAATTATCAAACTAAAAGTTCTTGAAATTAAACTTCTATTTCAATTCTAACACATGTTTCATTGTCAAGATAAAATCAACAATTGATGATTTGCAAGAAAAACTAAATAAATTCATAAAAAACAAGGAACATTCGTTGAGTGTTTGCAGAAAGTAATCTAACGTATGTTTACTAAAATAAAAAATAATAGTAGTTGAAACCACAAGGGAAAAGATATGAATATCAAAGTGAATTTATCCCTTATAGAGTATTATTTGATTTGATTTCAAAATCAACAACAAAATCAGTAAAATTTTAGTACCCATGTATTTAAGGTAGCGCTGCTCCTGGTCAGTGACGTTCTTGTCATATTCCTGTCGACTCTCATCAGCCTTCTTCTTGCGGAAATATTCTGCCAGCTTGTGTTGAAGCTGGTAGTTCTTCTGTTGTAGCTGTTCACGCTCAACAATTGCTTGCTGTAAGGATAGAGGATATTCTACTAGGTCCCGAAACTTCATATGAGAAAAAAGCTGCTCCAAAGTATACACGGGAAACATGTGCTGAGGGTTTAAACCTTTCTTGATGTTGATGTATTCCTGGGAAAGGTTCTCAAAAATTTCAAGTGCCATGGCTTCATTACCCAACATTTTTAGGTCGTCCATGCCCTTTGACTGGACCTTATGCCAAAGCACAATAAAAGCCTAATGTATTACTATCAAATATCAATTAAGTATTGTGTTTAGTTGATATAATATTGATTAAAGTTCAATGATTATCTTCATGTCATGACATCATTTATTCAATTAAAGAGTGTATCCATTGGAAACCACGTCAACTTTTCACATTTTTGACGTCGTGACATCATTTATAACTTTCCATAAGAAATGACTTCAGCAATCCACAAGTATGACGTCATGACATCATTTATAACTTTCCACAAGAAATGACTTCAGCAATCCACAAGTATGACGTCATGACATCATTTGGTTAGTTCTGACCTTGGATTTGGATTGGATACAAACTTAATTACACATTACTTTTATTCTTGAGAGCTATTTAATGTTCTAAATACACCTAACATATTTGAAGTATTTGTATCCAGGCTATAAACTATTTATGGAGACTATATAGATTAAATAAAATAATATGAAAATTAATTATATAATAGTTATCACCTTCTTAAATCCAATATTTCAGTCAAAAACTGATTAACTTTCAATATTTACCTGTGTTTGTACTAACACCTAAAGTTGATATTAATTTAATCTTTAAGATTTCTTCAAATAAATGATGGACAATTACAACAGCATAAGTTTCAGTTAAATATCTTTAAATGATTTTTAGTTCTAGCTAAGGTTTAAGTTTTTGCACAACAGCACCCATTGCTGATTTAGACAATGACACCAAGGCTATCACAATGCCTGGACTATTTTTCTTCGAAAAACAGACAAACTTAAAATGAAGATGAATTAAATTGATAAAAAATATTATTCAAAATGTTTCCAAATACATGTATTGTCAATTTACAAACAAGAGTAAACATTTGCTAAAACCACTCACATGGTATCTCTCAATAAGCTCCTCCCTGTCAAACTCTGGCTGTTCCTCCTCCTCTTCTTCATCATCCTCATCATCTTCCTCATCTTCTTCCTCTTCCTCCTCAAAGGTGGTCATCTGGCCCCTGTCCCCATCTGGGCTCCCCCTCTCTGGGGTGCCAGGCTCTAACACCTCGGGCAAAGGCACCTGTTCTTGCTCCACTGGGCTTCCCTCACGAGACAATTTCTCCCCAACACCCACAGGCACTGGACTTTCAGCTCGTTCACCCTCAGCAAATGTATCACTCTGTAAGAACATGTATATTCATAGATAAAACTTTTATTATAATTTACATTTTACAACAAAAATATTTTTTACCTGGTGATTGTTATTTAACAAGTATTTGAATTGCACAAAAGGCATCTTGTAGTGTACTATTATAATATAGTCTAAAATTATGAACTTAAACTAGTGGAACAGGTGATTCAACAGTGACTGGAAATTTGAGGTACCTGCGGGACTGGTGACTTGGATTCCTCTGCTGGCAGCTCTGCCCCCTCCTCCCCCTCAGCTTTCTGTTCCTCCCCCTCGACAACAGGAGCCTGCTCTCCACCCTCCTCTCCTGCCCCCTCTGTTGGGGTCCCCTCGGCTGCTCCACCTTCTTCACCTTCACCACCTGGGGCAGTCTCTCCTCCATCAGCTAAAAATAAATTTGTGAGTTTCACATTAAGAAACTATCAGTAGGATATTGAATGATGCTTATCAGTGTTCTGTTTGTAGTTTTTATTTGCCAAAATATGTAAAACAAACAAAAATCAGATTACTGTATATATCGGTTATTACTATTTTTAAATAAGAATAAATTCAAATATGAAAATAGTCTTCTGCTAGAAATACAATGTATGAAAAATCAGCAGTTCTAAATCTTTGGCTAGTTTATTTTTCAGAGTTTTATAAGCAAATCAATTTTTAAGTATATTACCAGTATCCCCTTCAGCAGCCTCCTCAGTGGAGGTTTCCCCCTCTGGCTTCTGTTCCCCATCTGCTGGAGGTGCCTCCCCATCAGCAGCTGGCTCCTCCCCCTCCTTCTGTCCTGCTTCGGCTTCTGTGGGGGCAACCTCACCCTCCTCGCCTCCTGCAGGGATGGCATCGGACTGTGGGGCTTCTTCTGTGGGTGGAGACTCTCCCTCACCTGAACATAGACAAGAACGTACATGTAGTCAATAATTCCTTAATTGAAATTAGTCATAACCATGTTGTTATAAAGCATGTCTTTTAATGAATATTATAATACTTCTATTTTACTTTTGCTAAATTAATATTACTCATTATAACCTTCTGAATATATTCTAAAACCAATAAATGCAATATACCACAACAACCAGCAATATTTTTATTTTGTCAATATTTTTGATATTGCAAGTGAAATCCTTACTGGTAAATACACATCACTATAATTATTATCCAAGTGTTTGTGATAAGCACAGACTAGGTAAATCCTACGCACCCTCAGGCTTTTGTTCCTCCTGTGGTGGCTGTTCTTCTGCAGGTTGGTCAGCCGGGGTCTCATCAGTGGGAGCCTGTTCCGTCTCTTCTCCCGGTTTGTCATCTGTGGCTGGAGGGACCTCACCCTCTGCTGGTGCAGGGGCCTCCTCTGTAGTCGCAGAGTTATTTTCCTGAACCTGAGAAACAAAATTCATGCTACAATATGGGTGTTAACTTAATATCTTAGTAAATTTTGTATTCTGTCTCAACAGTCTTCAAAGAAACACTGTAATAATTGTTTGAAAACAAGAAATAATTACAAGGTATGATGTTGTTGTGTGTGGAAGAGGAAACCCACTTGTCACCTTGGTGATTGAAAACCAACTTGATTGAAAACCAACTTGATAAACATGTATGTAAAATACTGCTTTCTTTGAGGGCGACAGTTTCTTAATTGTTAACCTAAGCAAACTTTGTCAACAAAGATTTTAGTCAAGGTTGACAGAGGGTGATGAGATGATTTCCCACAGATTGACAAGAAGCGGGTCCCAAGAAGCTTTGCAACACTTAATGAATATGGTACTTCCCCAACAATTTAGCTGTAAAGCAAACACTGTGACAGTTTACAGCCAGAGACCTTTATATGATGAAACAGAGCGTCCTGCCATACACTATAGTTTATATATATATTTTTTTAACAAATATATAAAGACATGAACATATAAGATTTATTAAAGAAGTTTATTTGGTTGATCTATAGTGAATTCATTGTTTACACAATACAATGTCAGTCACTCAAACCTGAACTCAAAAAAATTGTTATTAGAGATTATCTAATATTTTTTGATTTGGCAAATCTCTTTCAGTTATTCGTTTAATCACGACAATAACGTCGATATATTTAGGATTTAACCTTATTTAGTGTGATAAATGAATTGTATTTCCATAAAATAAAATACCTAAAGTAACAATAAAACTAGATACGATTTCTCTGATAGCTAAACATTCGGAGAACTATGTAGAGTTGCCGTATTCAATGTATCTGTTAGAATCAGAAGGTAAACACAATATAAAATTGACATTTGAATGAAAATTTACCTCTTGGTCAGCCATTTTGTTGTCAAGTAAATACAGTCGAGCAGCTTCGGATATTTTCGGTAAGTTGCAAACAGGTGCCCGCTGATTAATCAGTCAAATCGGTAGAGCAACAAATGACCATACAATAAGTTCAGCCCTATTTGAATTAGTCCAAATTATGGTACGTTTTTTTACCATTTTATATATTGCATTCCGGAAAGGAATTCGAATAGTCCCTAAAATAACGTATAAGATAAGATAAGATTATACCCTACACTGCGACAGTATATTCTGAGACATAATTGAGAAATAGAATGTACATTTACCTCAAATTCAACCTAAATGGCCGTCAACGAGTCTTTCGACGATTTCTTTGACTATGGCAGACTCGAGACAGCAAACAACCTTACGGCAACGTTATGACAACGTTACTGTATGAATGTTGAGGTTTTCTTGTCAGGGTAAAATTGTATAGAAACAACTTTGACTACACTTCGGAAAGACGAAATGTTAAAAATGTTATTTTTTTACTTATGTACATAAATTCATAAAGGATCAATGCTTACAAATTTGGAGAACTAGATGTAAAGATTATGGATACTTATCAGAATATGTAAAACTAAAAGTAAAACAAATCAATTGAATACTATGTGGGCGTTTAAGATTTAGCTTAACTTGTAAATGTTTGTGTCATTAAGACGATCTGCACATAGGCTTCTTATTAAAACTGGTGGACATTATTGTTTACAGAGTGAGTAATGCATTGGTCCATACTGCAAATGCAATATTGATGTTTTGTTAACGTTGAGACGAGAAATATTCATGTTCCAATATACTATAGAGAAGTTCCTACACTTTATGCGATTTAGAAATGTATTTATACTATGCCCTTGAAGAAAGACAAAGTCTAATGCTAGTCGTTAACTTAAATCATTATACTGGCTATTATATTACCTAATGGCTGACATGTCTGTGTCAATACTTGGTTTTCTATGAAAAGTATGTATTTGTGTTTATGTACCAGCCTTTGAACACTAAACATTTTGTTTTCATCATCCTTGCTATGATTGAATCAACAAGAGAAGAGTATGCCAATGTTTCTCAGCTGACCAAGTGACATAGATCCTTACTTAAGTTGCTTTAAAAATGCATATTGTCATTGTGAGCATGTGTTAATAGTATTTATGATTAAAGAGTTACTGAAGTTTTTTATGGCCCAGATCAACCTATTTATGGAACCTCGTGAGACTGTTTCCCAAATATAGCGTTCCCTTTAATGGTTTCATTGAATGACATATAGCCTACCTACATTCAATTTGATAGCAATCGTTTCAAAACAAGATAAACGGTATTTGGCATTCACAAATGTAAAAAAAAACAACCCATAGTTCTATTCCTGGCCGTCACCTTTGACCCTCAGACTCAATAATCAAAAGGGATCGTCATACTAATCAAGAACAATTCACGATTCATGTTTTATATCATAATATCATATATTTTTCAAGAAGGGCAATACTTTGCAGTTGATCCAATGAAAAAATATATGATAGTTCTTTCATTTTATTAAACACTCTTTTTAAGCATTTTATTGCATCAATTGACAATACAAAACACTAAGTATGTTCTAGCACTTTATTGAATTTTTAACAATATATAATGTTACCCATGTAAATGTAATTTTGTGTAAACATATTGAAAATATATTATTTAAGATAAAATGTAAATGATTATATATAAATATCTAGAAATAGATGTTATTGTTTTTGTAAATACTGTGTGTGATTATAATACCAGGGTATGGACATTTTTTTTAATTTGTGGATACAACACCATATATTGGAGCATTCAAAAGCACCATATGTCAACTCTAAACCTTTTCCTCAGTTCGTCAATGGGCAAAGCCTCAGAATTATTTAAAGTGACACTCTTATTCAAAATCAATACATACACATGTAAAACAAACATACATTTTGATTGATGCACCCTCAAATATTAACTAAATCATGCACACATGGGAAATATTAATTACTTTAAACAGTATCATAACCGTGTATTTTATAGCTGAAAACGCAAACATATTAAATGATTGGTGAATGCTAAAAGATTTACTGCGATCTACTATAGTCTCATAAGGTAGCAATACGGGGTTTTCAGCACATTTCTTTCAAATTAAACTCCATATCATCCATGAAATCTATTGTTTTCGACATTTGTTCATACTTTTTGGTATATTAAAACAATTGTATTGAATGTGTTCACTCTAATTTTGAGTAATAGTTCATCTTTAACCAGAGTTATTGAACTTGCTGATCACATCATCACAGCCTTTTATTCATTATAGGCATGTGTATGACAAGTTCATATTTTTATGGTTTTTGTTTTGGTATGATGTTGTTGCCGTCGACAACAGGCCCAAGGCTATGACTTTATCTATACATTTTCCGTTAAAAGCAATTAAGATAAAAAACATTATTTTACATAGGGCGAACACCTTTATAAAACATACATTCAGGGAAACTTATTAAGCTTAAACACTATGATGTACGGTGATTTCAAAGGAATACACGTGTGTATGCTTGTTTTTTTAAACACTTGATAGATATCAGTAAGTGTGTTATACAGTTTGAGGAATTTAAGAGCATCAAAATAGGCCAATCACCACAGAAAATTGTAGAAAATGTTGTTTCACGTCCATTCTGAACGTTAATTTTCACCACAGAAAATTGCCTTTGAACATTCATGCACATTTATATTACAGAGCAGAAGTGAAGATATTGCAAGACAGACAACATTGAACAATAATCATATAAATTAACACAGTTACTTAGTATTGATTGTGATAACATATAATATAAACATCCGTAACCATGAACACATCACTTAGAAAACAATGCATTATTGACTTTAAAACAACCAGTTAAACTTAAAATAGATGAAATAATAAACTGAACAATGTATATACACAAGTATAAAGCAATGCAATAACATTTTCTGGAAAAAATACACATTCAAATGGGTAAAATAACAAACCGAGCAATGTATAAACACAAAAGATAAAGCAAAGCAAAAGCATTTTCTGAAAAAAGTAAAATAACAGTTCAAGACTTTACGGCAAATCAATTCTATTTTTTTTAATAAATAAGTGCTGAAATTAAGTCTAAGGCAATATGATAATAAGGAACAGGCAAATTTAATTTAATGCATGAAAATCAAATATCTAACTAAACATAACAGAGCGCCGTAAGCGGACGCCAACAATTGTTGATTGGTGTGGTTTATTTTTGTTGGAGAGTGGCATTTCTCCATAACTGTTAAAGCTAGAGTTGTGGGCCTTGCTACAAAAAAAGGAATTGTTGATGGCAACATATGATTGTGTACGTTTTTAGTAATGGTCAATGTTAGAGATATTGCACGGTGACGAAGACAAAGAGAACGGAACCAAGGCTTCAAAATACCTTGACGTTGTTTTCCTAAATCAACTAGTTAAAACTAGTATCTTAACAAATATATATTTTCAATGCAAAATGGTTCAAACACAGCTTCAAAGAACAACATTGGTAGTGTACAGTAAACATAATGATGAATGAGAACATAAAGAGGATGAAATAAAACAACATGTACAAATAGCGCAGTACAAGAGGTTCAATATGGCCTTGTATCGTTCAACTGAGTGAAACTTTAATGGTACTTTAGACATTTTAATGATTTAAGGGCGATAAGTCATAGGTGACTTAAGCGAATTGGCTTGTTATCGAATTGTCATTGGTATTATGCTCATACACATTCTGATCAGATTTGGTGATGAATGGACAAAGGTTTGGAAAGCTATTGATCGGACAAGCGTAATTTAAGGTAGTTTCTATAACTAAAGGGCACTAACTTTCAGGTGACTTCAGCGATTTGGCTTGTAATCGATCTTGTCTAAGGTATTATGCCCATACACATTCTGATCAAATTTGGTGATGATTGGACAAATGCTTGAAGAGTGATTTATCGGACAAGTGTAATATAAGTTAATTTCTATTAAAAGGCAACAACTTTCGGGTTACTACAGCGATTTGGCTAGTTTTGAACTTGCCTAGAGTGTTATGCACATTAAACACATTCTGACCATATTTGATGATGATTGGACAAAGACTTCTTGAGATATTTATTATAAAACCAAATGTTGGTATTTTTTATAATTAAAAGTCGATAACTCTCCGCTGACTGGAGCGATATGGCTGGTTATCGAACTTGCCCAAGATATTACCCATTTACATTCTCACCAAATTCGGTCATGATTGGACAAAAGGAAAACATACCGGACGCAGCTCGTCCGACCGTACACCGCAGGTGAAACAATAATACGTCCCGTCACATTTTTGAACGGGCGTGTACAAACTTGAACACTTTGTACTTATTTAAACACTTACAACGGTCCTTAACTGTTACAGTATTTAAGTTAGAGTTATATAACTTGTCTTACAAAAGAACAACAACGTAACTGTCAATTATTTCATGAGGCTATAAGTTGATAACATCATGTTTGTAAAACATTAACATCTTTATACATACAAAAAAAAATTGAAATCAGGCGAAAGGTTGCGATGAAAATATTTTTAAAGTTTTCTATACAGACATATAGTGAAAATTAACCCCGCCCCTGGCTGCCACGTTTTAATGGATCAAGGAATTCATTACATGGTCACATAAGGAACATTTCTGTGAATTTATTTTGGAATCGGGCCAAAAGTTTCTAATAAGACGGTTTCAAAGTTTACCGCATAGATATATAGTGAAAAGAAGCCTCGCCCCTGGCGCCCATTTTTTATTCAACAAGGGGCGAAGGAAATAGATAGATGGTCTCTTAAGGAACACATCTGTTATTTTTTTTAAAATCTGGCCAGAGTATTCTGAGGAGAAGAGTTTCAAAGTGTTCGATATAGTCATATATAGTGGAACTGTCGGCCATTACTTTTTACGAATCAAAATGGGGCAAAATTGTAACAATTTCTGTGAAATTATTTGGAAATCGGGCCAATAATTCATTGATCTGTTAGTTGTATACAACTTAAATATGGCGGTCGTCTTACTCCCAAACCTGGTGGAAATATAAAACATGAACAAAGTTAACAACACGATGTAAACTGGAAAAAAAATATTGAAAACAACAACAATATGTAAACACACTATAAACATTGGTAGTAATATTGAAATGAGAACCTGTTAATGCTTTTTTCTATCTCTCATTTGATTGCTTCTAGATCCAAGTTAAATGAATTAAAATGAAGTGTACAATTTGTTTTTGATATAGACTACATCATTTATACGATGGATACTTATAACAAGGTTGAGGACTATGCATGTTATGTCTATTTAAGCCTCGGTCACTGTGAGTCTGGCTTAAGCTTTGTAGCACATTTTACCGAAGCTTTGTTCAAACTGACCATTGCTTTAATAAGCCTGTGTATAGACCTAAAGATATTTATTCAATTAAGCATTCTTAAAATAAGTTCTGCCACAAGCTTTTTCAAAACTACGATTTTACTATATCTAATCCTGTTCAAGACTGACTCTGCCAAAGGTATCGGAATTTCCATATCTTATTTCAATTACGTCTTGTTCCAGCTACACATAACAATTGCTAATTCACTTAAACCTTGTTCAAGACTGAGTCAGCTACAAGTGTGAGAAGTTCCTCTACTGGTTTCTCCAGGCTCTGCTGTCCGAGCCAGGCGAGTGCTCTGGTCTCGATCATCTGCCATTCCTCCTGTCGGTGGGCGTTCTTACTCCGCAACCAGCTCACCACTATCAGCGCCGCCAGTACACCACAGTCCTAGAAATAAAAGGGGCTAACCACTTACAAGTTATATGTCAATTTATTTTGGTGTGCTGAATATAGGAAATAACAATATAGGTTTAAACAACTAACGCCAATGCTGAAAACAATATATGATATTTAATTTCAATTACGACCATGAGATAATCCTTTTTTCATGACTGATCGCAACATAATACCGTATATTAAATCAAATACTATGAGAACAAGGTGGAAATCATGAGCAATAAAATAATACAGTTAATTGAACTAAGTAATGTAAAAATACAAAAATGCTTTGTCATATGTATTTCGAGTCATAAGTTCTTTTGTTTTGAAATTTTCTTGTCTGTCCGATTGCAGATTTTGTTTTATCAGACATGCCTATTCAACGCATACCTTGATAATGTCTGTAGATTTTTAGTCAATCTTCCGGGATTTGCAGCAAACTGACCAGCTGGGTTGTGTTTGACCAGTTCCCACCCAGTTTCTGAAGCGTGGTTGCGTCCATCATAACCTCATCTGATTATTTTAATTTCTCATCATCTTCTTCTTCAAAACCCATCTCTTCTGGTTTAGAAGACCCTGTCTCTGTAAGAAACTTGGTTGTTAATTTGTTCACTTAATATAGGGCCAAAAAACTTTCAAGTATGTTTCTATTATCTCAAAACTTGCATCAAGAATAGATTTGAACTAAAACACGATTGAAACAGTCAAGTCTAGAAAACACACAAGTGGTAATAAATTAGTTTACACTCATGAAAAGGAAATCCCTCAGTTTGAATTATGAAAATATTAAGACACAAAAAGTGAATAATTGTTTTTCAAACATACCGTCAAACATGCATTAAAATTAAATTACATAGATGAAGTTTGTTTTGGTTCCATGTTAAGTAGCAATATATTTTACACTAAGCAACATAGGTTATGTTTCATATTAGTGGCTTTGATACTCCTGAACAGAATGAAATAAAAACTGCAACTGAACATTTGGATACTTACTCTTTCTACTTGAAAGAGGGTACCATGTTTTTCAGCTTGTTAAGGCCACAACTCAAGCCAAGGCCTTTGTTTTTCTTTGCACTTCTTGCTCCATCACTAGTACTCATTTCACTCACTTCACTCATTTCACATTTAAATATTTCACTCAATTTTAAATTCAACGAATCACTATCACACTCATTTAATAGCTCGCCCTCTCTCATATGATACTTCTGAAATATTAGGAAATAGGAGCATATAAACTATACAGTCATCACGTTCTATCATCTCTAATGGAGTATTTTGAGTGATTGATATTTGACACTAAGTTATGGACATTTAACTGTTTTACTGGTAAATCGTTCCATGATATTGTATTTGTAATTGGAATCATGTGGGGTTAATGATAGAAGTTACCAAGCAACTTTAAGATATAGAAGGTGTTGGTACCGCCTTGCATACCACCATCGTTTATCCCTACTATTCTCTGAGTGCCCAAAACCATAAAACAGATATTGATTGCTGCATTTCTTGTTGAAAAAGATATTGCACACTTTTGTAGAGAAACTCTACCTGAACATTCCTAGTTTCCAATTTAAAGAACACTGCTTTAAATATTAGGCTTGAATGTACATTCGTAAACATGAGCTTTTTTACTATTTTTCTCTGTGTGAAAATGATGCCTTAACTGTGTCATAGTTTGCAAGAGTTAATGGATTTACTGTAAACACTTCATAAATGTGTTTTTACCAATTTTAACTGCAATCCTACCCATTCGAAAGTTTTTATGGTCTGTGTGGCTTTGCGGCTACCGTTTTCATCACCACCAGAATCACCATTACGTTCTATTGTCGGGAACCAAATATAACAGGTTAACAAAGTTAATCTTTTGACCCTATTAAAGCGTGAGCACAATCAACAGCGTCTAAGTCTGAACACTACTTGTTCGAGAATGGGTATGGCGCCTTCCCAGTTAACAAGAGCATCGCAAGCAACAAAGCCAACACGCATATTATTTTCTTATTTGGCCAGGGGACATAACTTAATAATGGTTAAAGGCAAATGAGTCAAAACTTAACGCTGAAACTTTTACAAACTTAAAAAAAACCATAATCCACAAGCTATCACGATCATTTGTTGTTGTTTTTGATCAATTGTAAAATAAATAAGATTTGAAAATCTGCAAGGAAATGAGCATTCGAGATGAGAAAAAAGGGCATTTTTAGTACATGTTTTACATTATTCAATCACTCTAGAGAACATGTAGAATTGCATGGTTTAACCTGCCCACACAGTAAACATCTAACTTCAATTAAAAAGCAATTAAGTGAAAAAGGTATCACCTTTGTTTCTTCTAATTGTTTGCGACAGCAAAAAATACTTAAATGAATGTACTAGAAATCTTAAGTTTCTTATTTTTAAACTTACAGTTTCCTTTTCCGCTGTTAAAAATAATGTTCATGTAAAACCTTTATTACATTTTGAAATCTTTATACTCAAAAAACATATGCACACCTGCCCCGGATAAATATACATAACTGAATGCCCGCTAATATTTCTCATTTAAAGAAAATACTAGTTTCAACAAATCATCAGAATGTCATCGCTTTTCCACTCGAGTGTTATCGCCCTGAAATTACCTCAAAATGGTATTGTCCATACTATTTTATCTGATTGTTAAGCATAACATATTGTTATTGTGTTCGCAGAATTGAATATGCCCATCAGCTCTGATTGTTTGCTATATGACCTCTAGATTCTAACACAATGGGGACCCAGCTATACATGGGAAATCCGATTTGTTGACACATCTTCTTTCTTTGATTAATACGTTTTTCAGTGTTGGGAAACAATTATGTCACTTAAATTAGTTTTTTGCTTATTTCTACGTTATAAACTTGTTCCTAAATTCTAGACCTAACCTACGGATAGCACCAATACATAAGATTTCCGAAAATGTGCGTATTATATTTCAGAACCTTTTATAATTTGAGAGCATTCAAACAATATTTTCCAAACACGACATGCCACCGTGCACACATTTGAACAATTTATTATGGAAACGTCCCAAAATACCGTAATTATTAATTTTTGAAGTAGCCTTGTAGTAGAATATTCTAATATTTTTTAGTGCCTGATTTTAAAAGAAAACGTCAAAACCAGGCGAACTGTAGAAATGTCACCGTACACACTCGTACACACTCGTACACACTCTTAATGTGTTTTGGTTTGAAACAATGATATTTCCATTTGAGCGTATTTTTATCGTCTGAAATACATCCTAGCATAGTTTGAATTATTTTGTATGAGGTATAGACACTGCCTAGATTTGACCGTATCATGCAAAACCATGGGTTACCTTTCGGCGTTAGCAACTGCCAGGATCAACAGACGTGGTACCCCAAACCAAATCCCATAATACATGACTTTATCGCGTTTAGAAACATTTTTACGATCGCACGAACAGACGGATTCCGCGCCATCACATAAGCTCTTCTGGCCTTTAGCATTTTCACATGCTGATTTTTACGCTGCGGTTACAGTTCATAGTTCTACGAAGTACATTTTATGATGGTGACTTTTCATTCGCAATTGAACACGTTAACGAGATGAATTTAATTTTGTTTATAGTTAGCTCCGCCTTAACCATGGTTTTAACTCCTCCTTTCGTCTCGTTTCGAAATTTCCTCTATCACTCGGCTCTATTTAAATCAATTTGCACACTTTGGACCATGGATATTGCAAACCTTATTGTGTGCATCACATATCATCTATATTAATACACTTTGGACTTTGATTTGGTAACGAATATTTATTAAGACAAAATGATTAAACTTTTATAATGATAAAGTAAATATTTATAAAAACAAACTGGACCTAAACTTAGAATTAAACATCGTGATCCGAAGTGTCCGTGAGCAAGGTCCGAAGTGTCTTGTCCGTATTGGTCGTGGTTTGAAATATCTTGATACAATTTCGTTACTGTACCGGAAATGAAATCAAATCCACTTCACGGCGGTCCTATTTAGATATTGTAGATATTTTCAAGCTTGAAACGAGTTTCTTATACGAAGGACCTGGTAAGTCTAATAGAGTACACACAACAGACAGCACTCCGGACTTTCTTTACATCTAGGTGAAGCGGCCCTTGCCCTTTTGGAGCGGAAAAATCGCGTGTTATTTTCTCATATATGGAAAAGGGGCTCACTATATCTCTTTTTATTCATGTTCTTGAAAACCCCTCCTGATTGTTTATGCCTATGGTTAACAGTCAGGGGCTAGTCATTCTAAAATGCCGTCCACGCCAAATCAGGGGCGTACCTGAAGGAAGCATTTTGAACTTTACGTCTGTATGCTTGAGTAAGGTTTCGTTGTTATATATTTCATTAGTTAATCCTTAATTTTGCAACTTGTGCGGGAGCCGGATAGTACCTATGGCTAGGTACGCCCTTGACAGTGGCGGATTCATAATCCGTAATTTTGAGGCACAAGTGCGATAGAGAGCTGTCCTCCTCTGGAAGATCCGTACATGGTCCAGTTATGAATATAATAAATAAAGAAAATTTCTTGTTTTGGGGAATTCTTAGGAAAATAACTATGCTCATTGTCCGATGGCCTTTTAATCGGTCCCTATTTTATAGTTCAAAAGACCCTGACAGTGGCAGTACAAATCCCAGCTCAGATACACCCAACTTCAATTGACTGAATAATATGGTGACAAACATTCCATTGAGGAACATTGATCTTCAAAATAAAAAAGAAGTTTTTATTGTGAAATCCGACTCCGCTCCGACTCGGATTTCAACCGTAGGCGAAGATGTTATCTCCCTGGCTTCATTCGACGGAAATAAACGAAAGAAAATCCGATTCGTTACCTCCGCCCATTCACCTTCGTTTTTTCCGTGACATTTTCCATATAAGGTATAGGCGAAATCATTTATCGTTGTATTTCGGAACTTGTCATTTGACTTTTGTAAACCTGGACTTGTAGGACTGAAAGAGTTCATTTTACGAATGCGATCGTCGACTGTAGGATAGCAATTCTACATATGCATGATTTACATCATCATTTTGTTAAAGGCAAGTTACTATCGATGTTTTAGTGAGTTTATACAATTTAGATCTGGCAAATATATATTTTGTCTACTATAATGACAAATTTCATATCAATACGGAAAAACTTACGCATTGAAACAACATATAGCACGTCTACATTGACAACTCAGAGGTATTTAGTACGATTAAGAAGCACATTGTGGGAATTAACGTCTGGACTTCTGGCAACGAATTTCCTCCATACATAGGACCATTGTAATAGTAAATTGTTGATACATCTATAGCATCAATGTTATTACCTGTTCAATTGTAGTAATTTTGGTAAACCCAAAAAGCAAATTTGAAGATTACTGTTGGAAAACAGTTGGTATACAATTCTTTGTTTATTATACTTTTTCAGGACTACAGCTGAGTATTTATCATACTTATGATGGAATGTTAACATTTCTTCATATCAAATTAACTTCAAACTCTTTAATTAAAGTCCCATTTTGTTTTTGTAATGTAAACATTTTTTTTTGTATACCCCCCCCCCCCCCAAAGTTATTGATGAGACAAGATCGATAAGAGGTAACTTCTATTATTTTGGGCAATAACCCTCGATCAACTCAAGCAATATATGTGTATGGGAATTAAATTTGTCCGAGATTTGTTGCTAATACACAAATTTGGTGATGATTGGAAGAATAATTATTAGCGGACAAAACCATTTTGAGGTGATTTCAGAGTGATAACACTCGAGTACCTAGAGCGATATGGGCGGTTATCGAACTTGTCCAAGATATTATGCTAATACAAATTCTAACCAAATTTGATAATTGGACTTCTTAAGTCATTGAGCTGAGAACTTAATGGGCGCTGGACGCCAAAGTACGTTGCAGGTAAAACTATAATACGTCCTGTTATATAAAAGGTTGTATTAAATTAATTACTAGAACAATACACAAGGGCAGGGTGAGTTGTTTTGATACAACTCTTTGACTACGCCCCATCCCCCATTTTTTTCAAAACAAATCCCAGGCTTATTAATAATGATGGTGGAACTGTTACTAATAATAAGTAACATTTTGCTTGTATTGTCGTTCTATTATCTTTGTAAAGGGTGACGATTTGCCTGTGTATGTCCCCATATTTGCTCAGATGACCATGTTCAAGAGGCCATAACTTTGTCTAATCTCAACCAAACTCTACAATCTTGGGCTTTCCTTGTAGAGTTAATACTAACCTTTAAGAAAATGTACAGTTTGACCGAAAACAATTGCAAATTCAAACCCAAAATTAAAAGAAAATCATGCTACTCGACAGGCCAACTACCATTTCACCCAAATTTTCCATACTAAAATGTATTATCCCGCTATTGCATCATCAATTCAACACGGGAATTTTAATTTATTATAATCGTAAATCAGGATGCTCGCACAAACAGCCTCTCAATGCTTTCAGCGAGTCCATTTATATTTTTATAAGAAAGCTTTTCAATTTAATGTCACCTGTTGCTAAAGCAAGAACAGTTTACCTCTTGTGTTGGCACAAATTGCTGCATCCTTGTCCTGTAGAAGCTTGATCTGAGTCTTTGTTGCAAGGCGATGGACAGGGGCAGACGCGCTTGAGTTGTCATCCTCCGATAGCGTGAACAGTGGGTCAAAGGTCAAAGGGTTGTTGCTTTGTTGACCTTTCAACTTTAGCTTGCTGGTTGTGTTGATTGTCTGTGAATTTATAACAACATTGAAACATTGGACTACAGATATATCGATGAATTGAAAAGATAAATAATCAAAAGGGAAGATAGTCAAAAGATTTGTTTTCTACGCATGCAAAAATATTTAAATTGAGCAATTTTTAATAAAAGAAATATATCCAACCCAAACTCAATCTTCACCTTTCAACAAAAATATTAAACAGTATTAATTCAAATGAGACAACAATTAACATGCATAAATTTCTCGAATACACTTCAGTATTTAACACCTTTACCCCCACCCATTGTACTACAGGGAACACTCCGAATTGGCGAAATAATACTAAATTGTCACAGTTTTTTCTCAGACATGTAAACAAAAACAAAGAAAATAGTGTACTTCATAGTATTGTCAATGTTTTATTTATAAAGCCAACAGGGTGACCAATCACACATTGACAGTTTTAAATACTGCATAATAAATATTAATGTTGACTGACATCCATATCTATCCCTTGCAGCATGGCAAAAAAAATAAGCCTCTGTCCCACAGTCAGCATAGCAGGGAGATCCGTTGGTATGGAAACCAATGTCACCTCTGGGTGCAGGTCCCACGTCAGCTTTTTGTTCGTTACTGCCGGCTGCATGGCACACTTCAGCAGGGATACAACCTGGGAAACGAGTTTAAGAGAAATAAATGGTCTCAAAAGTGGTATTTCTCATGAAAAGCTAGTCAACCTGTGTATTATATTTAAACCACTTACTAAGCCATAGATGATATTGTTTTTGTAGTGTGGGGAATGTGGCGGTACTAAGTATACAAGTAAGATTTCAAAACATGCAATAATGATAATTTTGTGGATCAGAATATTTTCTCTTAGAAAAAAGTAATGTACATGTAGATGAATACAAGAAAGAGTGCCGAGAACCGAATGCTCACGTTCGTATGTTGTTGTTATTTTCAGTTGAAAAAGGGGCATAACTGACCAATTATAAAAGTCAATGTTATTGGCCGCAAACAAATCTGCACATTTTCACTCATACTATATTTACAAAGTTTTATGTTTTATCTACAATTATATTAAGTAATTGCCAAGTTTTTGTATTTCGTTTTCCAACCTTAAAGTGAAAGAATTTGACATTTGTTGAAACTTACAAGTTATAGGCCTTATGACGCATGTGAATATTGTCTCTGTTAACATGTTTACAAAGTTTCATGTATTTATCTTATACGATTAATAAGATATGATCAAGTCAAGTTATTGTATGTCATTTTCCAACTTTCAAGGGGCCTTACTTGACAGTTGATATAGCCAGAGTTTCGGGCCTTGTTTTACATGTGCGTATCGTCACTAGTAACCATGTGAACAAAGTTTCATGTTAACAACTAAAATAATTAAGCCACCGAATTAAGAACAATATCAACTTCGCCTTACAACAAAGAGAAATAACTCAAACAACAAATGGTTGTGTTAGCAAACTCACTTGTCACCAAGGCTTGGTTTGGTTCCCGACTTGCGCAAGTGTGTTTGGTTAGTTGCCATCAAGCCGGATATGTGAGTTTTCTCCAAGTACTCCGGTTTTCCCCGCAACACAAGACCACATTCTCGTGCAACATCGTGGTAACGAGAGTGACTTAGTATAAGTTATAATAACTTCTTTACAATCATTGTAAACATATAATGCATAAACGAAAAAAAACTACAGCCAGAGTTTTGGTTCCTATGCACTGCATTTTGCTTCATGATTTCTTTCTGTATATAAAGTGAAACTGAATAGGGGCATTTCTCTAATAAATGTAATTTATAAGATTTACTCTAGTATAATAAATGACAGACATTATGCTCGGGCTGAGGAACACGAAATCATTGAAGAGTCACAAGCAGGTTTTCGTCCAGGCTACTCTGTAGTTGATAACTTATTTTGCCTACAAAGTATGGTTCAGAAAAATATTTCAAAACCGGGTGGGGGGGGGGGGGGCGCTTCTATGTCCTTTACGTTGACTTTCAGAAAGCGTTTGATTCCCTAATACACTTTAAATTATTCACTAGCCTTTCAGAAAAGGGCATGCATGGAAAGATCTTAACAGTTCTTAAGTCAATGTATTCAAAATTAAGCGCCCATGTAAAATAGCATTTCCCAATCATTTTTATGTAACGTAGGCACCAGACAGGGGGATTTGAATTCTCCGATGATATTTTCTCTTTACATCAATGACTTAGTAGCACATTTAAGAGGCACATGCAGAAATAGCATATTTATAACTAATGATATTCCTGATATTGTTTGTCTTATATATGCTGACGATGAAGCGAACTGTGCAGATACGGCAAACAATCTCCAGTTGCAACTTAATGCTGTTTCTAGCTTTTGTCAAGATATGAGTATGCAAATGAATTTAAAAAAGACAGAAATAATAGTATTTCGGAACGGTGGTCCATTACGTAACTATGAAAAATGGTTTCTAAATGGCCATCCAATTAACACCGTGTCCGTATACAAATATATGGGATTATTGTTTACCCCGAAACTTTCATGGACAACGGCTAAAACTAAATTGGTGTCACAGGCACGCAAAGCAGCCTTTTCCATAAAACAATACAAGAAAGCGTTCGGCTATTTTTCGCATTCTGATATATTTAAACTATTTGACAGTAACTCCAATTCTCACCTTCGGGTCTGAAATATGGGGACTGGTGTTGAAAATCTGCTGTTTAGGTTTGGCTTTGGTTATGTTTGGATCTCGCCGGACGTCGGGGATATAAATTTATTTCTATATACATTCAAGCAGCGTTTAAACGATTGCATGTCCCAAACTTGGCACAATGATGTTACTACCTCATCGCGATGCGACACTTATCAGTGTTTTAAATCACTTTTAACCCCTGAGAAATATCTAACAATGGACATACCTTTTAAAATCAGATTAGCACTCGCGCATTTTAGATGCTCAAGCCACAAGTTACACATTGAAATAGATAGACACAATTATGTTCAACGTGAAAATCGAATTTGTTTGCACTGTTTCAGGTATTTAAACATCCAGGTAATTGAAAATGAATACCACGCCTTTTTCGAGTGCCAAAAATATGAGGAAATACGAATAAACCATTTATATAACTGGTAAAGTGGTCAGAGAAATCAAATTTCATTTAATTGTTTGATGAGCAGTAACGATAGCTATGTCGTTAAACATGTTTCATATTTTATCTATCAAATTATGACTGCAGTAGATAATAGGTAAAACATAAAGCAGTCAATATTTCAGGGTGGCACTGATTATATTATAGTAAACGTTTGTTGATGTTGTATTCTAGGTCGGAGGCCTTTATTTACAAATAAATTGAGTTGAGTTGAGTTGAGTTGTATCAATATACACTGTATTCTTTATTTTATATAACACACATGTGTGTGTGGCACTGTGTTGAATTCAGTGTAATACTTAATATTCATAAATTATTATTATTATTATTATTATTATTATTATTATTATTATTATTATTATTATTTCTTTTCTGCATTGTTCTACACTCAGTTGAATAGGTAAAACTAGTTTCAAATGTCAAAAATTTAAGTCAAAAGTGTAAACGTAATTTGAAATCGCTGTCGTCTGAACTAGAATTGCATCCTATGAAGTTTTAGAACATGCATTATCGCATTGCAGCTGAGGTTGGCAATTATTGATTACCATTTAAAATGATTGCATGTCAAGGTCAACACGAGAAAGCCATGACGTTATCATAAGGTAACTAAGTACCATATAGCAAAACAGAACACATGAGGCCAATTTCCTGATATGTTCATCTGGGTGCGTGACGATTCTAATTTTTTGGTTCCAGGTTGTATATTTTAAAAGGCTGCTTACTAGCATTTCTTAGTCCTCTTGACATGACTTAACGCTTAAATATCTAAATGCTGTGCTTTATGACTAAAGATATGCATCAATGTTCACTATTTGTTCATAAAATCAACTGTTCCCACTATTTGTATATTTTATGAGCCAAATCTAGTACACCTACTTGCCCGCGTAAAACGATTTTAGCGGACTTGGATCGGACGCACAAGCGAACGCGGAAGCATGGTGAAGACCAATATATATTGAACTGGTTCGATTTTAAGGTTCGTATCAGTGGACATGGACAGCATGCACATGAACAACTAGCCTTATGGATTACTTCGATATCTTTATCAAGATTATTTAGACACTTTCAGGTTCGGTATTTGAGAACACTATCTAATGCCAGGTGAAAAAGTAGGAAAAGTTTTATGCATTAAACAAGCTCACATCTATTCAATTTTTTAGCCATCTTAAGTTCAGCAGGGTAGTATGCATATACCATCCGTAGGTCCGTCTGTCCGTGAACTCGTCACAGAAAATCCTAAAGTCTGCAATTACTGGATAAATATACAAGCTATTTTGATAGAACTTCTTATGTCGATAGAGGGCCCTTTGAAAAGTAAGACCTAATGGTTGCTAAGCCAACGAAAATAGTTAAAATACCACTCTTTTACATGATCCTGCATTCACCATAGGAGTTAAAATTTAGGTTAACGAAACAGAACTTTCAAAGCTAACTCTACGTAAATGAGGCTTATTTTTAGGCTTTTATGAGGCTAACCCTTTATGTTTTGTTTTTATGTTCTATGTCTTTGTCGTTTACCTTGTGCCATTAATCGGGGTTAATTTCTATTTTTTTGGCTACTGAGCTTGTTTCTGTAGTTTTTTTCACATAAGTATTTATTGTCAGGGTTATACCATCGACTTGCGCTCAGGCTCTCGATATTTAAACATGCCTTTAAAATTAAGTATTCTATGGATGCATTCATTTTTCATACTTTTTAAAAGAGCTACCGCCAATTATATAAAACTGGTTAATTCTGTGGGCTGGTTAAGGTTTCTCGAAATAATAACTGATTGGTCAATATTTAACGAATAACGACTGTCGACACATTACATTACTTTCCTATGCAAACTCACCAAAAGATAACGTAAGAATAACTTTCCAGTTTAAGTGGCAATTGTACACAGAGCGCATTACATAGTTGACCTCCAACAAAATATATCACGGATTAAACAACGAAAGAATGCACTTATACATGCACTGAAATAAAGTTTTATGTATCTTAGGGGTTTGAAAAAGTCATTCGATTTTTAAAGTAAACTGAAATAACATTTTTATGATTGATTGGCTGTATTTATTTTTATATCAAAACAAATCAATTAAATGAAATAAAATAAAGCATCATCTTCTCTGAAAATCCTGCAATACGGATTTAATATTGGGTGCGTAAATTGTCTAAAAGCGCATACCTCTTAGTACAAAAGCACTTCTACCGGATGCATTCTCGTGCACCGAAACGATGATGCCATGCGTACAACGTTAGATTTGATATTGCCATGCTTTTCATGATTGCCCGGTAGCAGCTCGATGTCATCATCAGCAATACAGCATTGCAAAAAACTAGGGCCATTACAAACCAGCTATGGTTAGTCTTGACAGAATGCACACCGGCGCCCTTTATTGACCTGTTTATCACGTTATATTGAACACAATTTAGTAAAGTATGGAAGTTGGAAGGGCAATAATTGGAGCCACAACAAATTGTTCTGCGTTGAAAATGCTCCAACGCATCTTCCCCATCCTTAACCCATACCCAACACAATTGCGCACGAATACTTATATGGGGAAAGTCCCGTGTACTTTTATGCAGACCTGACGTTTCACCGAATTCCTTTCATGACCAAAATATACTGGTAGATACATTTAGTTTTAATGCCAAGAAGTAAAAAATGAGCATCAACGGTGAGAGTGCTCTCTAAAGTTTTCTTTTCATAAATTTATAGGAACAACATTTGAAAAAAATATCTTGGAGAGTAATTTCACAAAGAAATGACTGTGTGCTATGTTATATGTAAACAATTTGAACAAACAACAAAATCTGATAGTCTTGAAAATGCACAACGTTCCTAGAGCTTAATGTTGAAAACGTATACCCTGGATAATCATATATAAACGTTCACAAACATCGAGCCTTGTGCATTAAGTGTGGCCAATAATGTTCTAAAAGTTGCGAACTCGTTTGCAGGTGTAGTTACCATTACATTAGTTAACGCCATTGAAAACCTAATAAAAGCAAATTAGTCGGTTACGGCACGCACTGCCATAGTAAAGCGCTCAGGCATAATTGCAATTACTCGAATTGTAGGTGAAGTAATTATTATACGAGTTATTTTACGCCATTGCTAACTTTATAAAAGACAACAACAGATGGATGGATATAAATGTTAATGTTTCCCGCAAATTAGTCAAATACGTCACCCACTGCCATGGTGATGCGCTCGTGCATAATTTCAATGAGTCGGTTTGTAGTTGCAGTAACTATAACATGAGTTATTTTACGCCATTGAAAAGTTTATTACAACAACAGATGAATGGATATAACTGTTAATGTTTTCAGAAAATTAATCGAATATCCAACCCAAAATGATATTTTCTTATCAGTTTTTTGGCATTCGAAATTCTTTTCAATACATATCAAGGGCATTACCGCCTAAATACCACTTGGAGAAAATTATATCATCATGTTGTACACAGAAGTATAGACGGTTAGTCTGAGACATTTTTTTAACTTGAGCATTTAATATCATACGTTACGGAGTTAGTACAAAGGTGACCCGATATATGATATACGGCGCACCGGAAACCATATAAACCCGAATATGTTTTCCAGCTCCCAGTATAACCCATATCGGGTCACCTACTTACCCCGTAACGCATATATACGTCGACAACCTGTGTATACGTTTAAATGATTCATTTATTCATCGGAATATTTATCAGAATCGGGAAGTAGTCGCGATTTTGATACGATATAAATTTGGTGACCAAATATGGAAAAAATAAGGGGGCACCGCGTGACCAGTCCTGGACCAATGGCGTTGCGTCATTTATGTTGAAGGCGTGATATTCTTATTTTACAAAAAAAATGATAATAAAATAAAACTTAATGCCAGCTATACATGTTTGGGATTTATATATGTTCAATAACATAAATAAAGACAATCATCAGCACTATAGTTTTAGCGTTTATGTTAATTGGTCAGAGGGCAAAGCTTAATTATAAGTTAACCCTAGTTTTGGAACTTCCTGGCCATATGTATTTTGTCACTGAAGACATGCGTATGAGAAATTAATATGTTGTTGGTTTATGTTTGGGAATGCTTTTGTCGCTTTCGACAAGGACCTTAAGGCTATGACTATATGTTAACTTTCTCTTTAAAAACACTAAACAGTAAAGCTAAAAAATAATTTACATTGTATGAACACATTAATAAAACAAACATACTCAGAAATACATAAACAAAATTGACTCGTTATTTCCGCAGAAATTCATGTCTATTCTTTTAAATAGATACAAGTAAGATTTTGAATTTAAGAGCTTCAAAATATGCCGATCATTTAGACTCACCATCTTTATACGATTTCTTGATTAATAATTGGAGTAGTCACTAGGACAATTTAAAAATACAATTCATTGCACCTTAAGTAGGTGCGGTAAATTTGACAAACGAATGATCTCTTTGGGATGGTCCGAAATAAATCAAAGTTATTGAAGATGTTGGTTTGTTTCCTATTTGAATGATGTTTTTTCAAATAGAAGATATGAACCACGGAAAACCGTCATTGAAAATCCATGTTTATTTACACTATAGAGCAGAAATGAAGTTAAAGCAAGGCTGGCAACATTTAACAACAATCATATAAATAACTGTAGGTTACATAGTATTGTTTCTTATATCATAATATATAAAACAGCTGTATTCATGATCAAACCCTTAAAGTCACCATTGGCTTAAAATGATGAACAACCAGTTTCCGAAGGGGTGAAGCAACATAGGACCACTGTAGGGAAAACAATACCAGTCAAGATAAACTTTTAAGTTGGAATATACGCTTAAATCAGAACTGAACTATTGTCTAAGACATCTCTTGTAATTTCTTGTTTTTGTCCAATATCGACTGGGACCTGGAACTACGATGGTTTATATCTCGACACAATTTGAGTCGTGGTCAAGTCAGGGTCGCGCCATACTGCAGCCAAAATGCAGAGGCCGACCTTGATACACTAAAAAATCAAACATAGTCTATGGCAATTAGATAATTCACTCGCAGACTTTCATTTGATACAGTAAACAATTTAACTAAAAATGAAAAAGCACCAAGACTGGATGCCAACGATTGTCTATATTGTATAGTATTTTCGTTGAAAAAAGGTTCATAACTATTTAAAGCTAGAGTTATGGGCCTTGTTTCGAAAGAATTTATTGTAGCTGGAAACATATTCGTGTACAGTTGTTCTTAGTAATGGCCAACGTTCAAGTTTTTGCCCACTGCCAAAGACAACGACGCAGAAGGTATCAAATACCTTAAAGAAACAGTCAAGCTAGTAAACACAAATATAAGAAATCTTTGTTTAATGACAATTAGTTGAAATATAGCCTCATAGCTCAACACTTGTTATGTTCGGAAAAAATAATGATGAACATGACAACTGGAATCAGTAAAGGATGTGGATGAAATTAATAAATGTACAAATAGCGCAGAAAAAGACACTGTCAAATGAAAAGCCTGTATGGGTATAACGTGTCACTCCGATTGGAATGTTCATAACTCTTGCATAATAATTATATAGATATCAAAGCACAGGATAAACAAATACACGTGGATTTGAGCTAAATCTGCCGGTCGTCTAAGAGCTAAATCTGCCGGTCGTCTAAGAGCTAAATCTGACGGTCATCTTAACCTCGTTTAAAACACTTGAAGCCGACCTCAACCTGAATCTGATTACAATAAAACCTTAACCATGCAACAGCAACAAGCACGAATAAACTAAAAAAATATGGCAGAAATATATTTACAAATAATACAATTATACGAAATAGTATGACTATAACTATTGATCGTACTATTAAGTCTTTGATGTGAAAATCAATGAATAAAATAAAAAAGCTATAAATAACAATAGCTGCTACTTATAGTAAGTATCATAACATTAATGTTTCATAAGAAATTTACAACATTCAAATCCACACATGTTTAAATATACAATACATAATTATTATTCGTTAAGACTCTCGGCGAAAAGAGTATTAAAAAATAAATACCTAACCTTTTCTCCGCTTTCAAATTATGCTTGGAAATGGAAAGCCTTGTTAATGCTCCTCAATCTGTATTTATTGAATAACATATAGATCACTTGCTCAAGTTAAGTTGCGACATGAAGCTTTAGTTAATTGACCAATTGGCACTCGAAAATAACACTTATTTCTAGTACTTCACGACACCCCAACAACACAAAGCGGAAAATAGTTGTGTTTTAACATTAAACAACGTTCAGGACTGAATCAGCCACAAGTGATAGTAGTTCCTCTACTGGTTTCTCCAGGTTCTGCTGCCCGAGCCAGGCGAGAGCTTTTGTCTCGATCATCTGCCATTCCTCCTGTCGGTGGGTGTACTTACTCCGCAACCAGCTCACCACTATCAGTGTCGCCAGCACATCACAGTCCTAAGATTTTAAGGTGTTTACCAAGTAACATGGCAATGTTTTGTAATGTGATGAATATAATTATTTACCATATATGGGTAGACAACTTATGTCAATTAATAGGGGATATTATGATATGATACTTTTCTGGTGACCTGTATCACGTCGTGTTCGGTAAGTAAACTCGTTCACGTACAAACCGCAGGTGGAGACGTATACGTCGATAAATCACCGAGCGAGACGTGATGCAGGTTACAAAAAAAACAGCCGATCATAATATTCCTTTTATTATATACCTTACTACTTATTCCTTTTTATTTTTCGCTTTAGATTGGATTTAAATTTGACCGCAATCTGTCAAATGTCCAACCATGAAATGGCTTGCGCGTATGAATATTTTACACACTTTAAAGTCAAGGGATACTACACCAGCAAAACAAGTCGGAAGTTACAGAATTCACTTTATTGAGCAAAAAAGAAGAAAATGTTTTCTATCTCAGCAAAACGAACAAATCGGTAGTACGAAAACAATTATTAAATTTTAACAGCACAAAAAGAACAAACATTAACATATCTTATTTTACGAGTTTAAACAAATCGTCATTACCAGAAAACATAATGCGGCCATTTTAACAAAAGTTAATTTTCGTGGGATTTTTTGACGATCATTATATTCAGAACTGAAGGAAGTTTGTAATTCAATTTTCAGAGACGCGAAAATAATTCCAATATATTTCACAACGTAAACGCTTGATACCGAACGGAAAAGCGACAGTACTGTGATAGGATTTATCAGTAAGGCGTGCTGTATGTTCACTATTGGATATGAAAAAGGTAATTGATAGACTTATGAGTGTACACCTTGGCCAATATGATTGTGAATTAAAAAACTAAACAATTTCATCTTAATAATCTTCTTCGAGACGGATTGCAACATAATACGGTTTACGAAATCATAGCTTAAGAGAACTAGGTGGAAATCATGAGTATATTGTACAAAGTAATGTGAAAATATCATAGTGCTTTGTCAGATCTTTTTCAAGTCACTAGTTCTTAAGTATCAAAATTTGATTTTTTGGCAGATTTCAAACATCAGACATGCATATTCAATAAATACCTTGATGATGTCTGTAGATTTTAGCCGATCTTCCGGGATTTGCAGCAAACTGGCCAGCTCGGTAGTGTTTGACCAGTTCCCACCCAGTTTCTGTAAGGTGATCACGTTCAACATTACCTCATCTGATGATACACCTGCAATTTAAAGTACTTTGGTGAATTATCACAATACATAGGAAATCATTAACCCAACAAAAAGATGCCAACGCTCGTATATTGTCTAGTCTGTTGGTCTTTTTTTTTACGAAAAACGGCATAACTCCACATTTATTTAGGTCAGAGTATTTGATCCTCCTACACATTTGAAAATTGACAATTGCAGCATGAGTACTAAGTTTCATTCAAATACTTTGATCCGTTTTTGAGTTTTCGACAAGGTTAAAGTTTGTGCACGTCATCAACGATACCATACCCATGGTTACCACATGTTCTTCCGAGATATTAACAAGCTGAAATGATTGTAAGATGTTAAAAGTTTGAAACGTGTGGACAAGTGATTAATGATTTACTTTTTTCGATTTGGCCATTTTGTTATTACAAGCTTACTACACGTAGCTTAATACCTGCTTGTGTTTGAACTTATATGTGTATGTATATAAGGATTACAAACATAGCCCAATATATTAACAGCGGCGGACTTTACTCTTTCCAGCTTTGTTAGAGTTCATTTAATTGAGGTCAATGAATCATAACAAGATATTCATAAAATACATGAAAATAAATAATGAATAACGGAAATGTTATTCTTAAAGAGGACTTCAGCAACCCGTCAAAAGCGTATTCGTCAGCCCTACCTTCTCTATTCGTTCCTGGTTTATGTGGTTCTTGTTGTAATTTTTCATAATCATCTTCTTCAATATCCAGATCTTCTGGTTTAGAAGAGCCTTTCTCTGCAAGAAGTTTCGTTATTAGTCTATCTCTCTGAAATCACTATGGGAATATTGTCCCGAAACGTTTGCAAAAAGAAATGGTTGTGTTTGCCATAAATGAGGCTATTTTGCTAAAAAAAAATACATGTATAACCCTTCTGTATCGTCTTTCTTTTGCATTTAAAAATCAGCATAACAAAGTAAGTCTGTAAGGCATTTATTACTATAACGACATTTAAAGGATTAACTCTGTGATAAAATCATCGAACAGACACCAGCTGATAATGTGCGCATCTCCTCTAGCAAGTTATGTGTGTAAGTATGCTTCCAATAAAATTCCATTCAAGCCGGTTTTGCTGAGGGTTAGCCCGGGCTCGAATAGTGGGTTGGACTTTTCTAATATCATACTATATAGAACTTAAATGGGCCATACCTCAATGATAGATCAAGAAACCAGAATGTGCGGATGATGTACCTTTTTGTATCTAGAGCTTTCAATAAAGCATTAAGAATACTTGGTATACATCATATATTATCAATAGCGTTAAATTTCACAGAGTGGGCAAAATAGGTTATGTAGAGTGAAATAATAATTTCTGGTGTTCACGAGGTAAACTATAAATGGTAAATGTACTCTGAAACTAACATCTTTTAATTTTTAATTCATGATTGTTATTCATAAAACATAATGTTTCATTAACTCAAGATGGAAATATGCCCAATTTTAGCTACTGGAAATTTTATTAGTAAAACAGACTAAAATGGCAGAACAATGAAATCATACTTTGCTAAGTTCACTCTTTAATCTACCGCTATTTGGAAAACATTCTCCGTAAAAAAAAAGCTTCTACCAAAATTTGATAAATTACTTACTCTTTTTACTTTGAAAGGAAGGTACCATGTTCTTTGATTTGTTGAGACCACCGCTCAAGCCAAGACCTTTGCTTTTCTTTTTCTTTTTTTTTTCTTTTTCCAAACGTCTAGCTGCACCACCATCATGAGGAATATACGATTTTAAAGTTAACGACTCACTATCACGGTCAATATCAGATGGATCAATGCTCATCGGCTGAAATATTAGGGACTTATAATAACGCATATTAACTGTATATAATAATTACGATGAAACAGCTCTAACGAAGTACTTTGAGTGATTGTTTGATAAGTTATTGACATTAAATAGTTTTACTGGTATTTCGTTCCATGATATTCTATTTGTAATTGGAATTATGTAGGGTAAAGGATAGAAGTTACCAAGCGACATTAAAACATAGGCGGTTTTTGTACCTTCATGTATTTCCCCCAAAAGTTATCCCTTCTATTCTCCGAGTGCTAAAATCATAAAAATAGCTTGATTCCTTAATTTATTGTTAAAATGATACAATATGCATTTCGGCAATAAGGAATGAAAACATGAATAAATAAGTATCATAGTAAGATTCATCTCGACCCAGTTGCAATGATGTCGTCTATTTAGGACTAAGGTTATCGGAGAGAACAAGTTTAGTATCACGAGAATACCAACGTCCTATTGCACTTTCCCCTGATATGGCACAGCGAAACAAAGAGAAAATGTACATATACATTGTAGTAGTCGAAATAAAGCGTTCAACAATAAAACAAATAAAGGACGGTGTAAAATCTAGAGCTTCATAAATATATCACTGAGTTCCATTTACACTCCTTACATCTTCTGATCACAGCCACATCACCACAGTTTGGTTTCGAATGATCACATAAACATGTGCCATATTATTTTCCCTTCCATGAGGAGTGTTAAAAACCAGTTAAGTCATTTCAGGACAATTGGACATATCATCTTCAAAACATTTCTGGTGTTCACGAGGTAAACTATAAATGGTAAATGTACTCTGAAACTAACATCTTTTAATTTTTACTTCATGATTGTTATTCATAAAACACAATGTTTCATTAATACAAGATGGAAATATGCCCAATTTAAGCTACTGGAAATTTTATTAGTAAAACAGACTAAAATGGCAGAACAATGAAATCATACTTTGCTAAGTTCACTCTTTAATCTACCGCTATTTGGCAAACATTCTCCGTCAAAAAAACTTCTACTAAAAAATTGATAAATTACTTACTCTTTTTACTTTGAAAAGAAGGTACCATGTTCTTTAATTTGTTGAGACCACCGCTCAAGCCAAGACCTTTGCTATTCTTTTTCATTTTCTTTCATTTTCCAAACGTAAACAAATAACTCCTTACATCTTCTGGTCACAGCCATATCACCACAGTTTGGTTTCGAATGATCACATAAACATGTGCCATATTATTTTCCCTTCCATGAGGAGTGTTAAAAACCAGTTAAGTAATTTCAGGACAATTGGACATATCATCTTCAAAACAAAGTGTGCCTTTAATGTGATTCCAGGGTTTATAGCAATGTAGAATTGTGTGATAGGATTTAAAATCCTTGTGTATGATCAAACTATGGTAGCCTGAAGTGGACAGTCATGTGTCCATATTACGTTATTAAAGTTTTGATGTTTTGAATAATTTCGACAATTTATTTAATAAATACAGTTATCAAAGCGGTATGATTAAGACAAAGTTATATACTGTAAACATGCCTTTAGATTAAATGTTGGACAAAAACATCACAAAACTGAGATGGATAAAATAGACTTCGTTGATGAACTCATTATACAGAGCATGCGAAATGTTGAGCAGTGACATGGCAATGAAAGCAAACTCGATTATCCTGACCCGTTTATGTCAATTTACTCGTTCAACAAACTTTTCAATTAAAAAAAAAGTAATAAAATATTTTGTTAGGTACTGATAGGACACCGAACACTTTGTTTTTGCCACAAAAGTCAAACAATGCATTTCAAACGAATCAGTTGGCCTAATATAGTTGTTCTAAATATTACTACTCATTTCAGGTTCTAAAAATCTAAAACACAAGCCTGTTAATATGAATGAAGTATAATTAAACCGTGTAAGATTATCCATATTAATATTGTATCATATTATTTATTTTTGTTTAAACTAATATGTACCAAAATATAACAGAACTGTTTTGTTTGTAATGAACCTTAGCTTATTGAGAAAGGATCAGTAATACATAAAAGCTATTGCAAAGTGACTTGAAAAACTTACAGTGGGAATTATGAAAAGAATGCGGCAATACAGACCTCTCTAAATGGGAACATTATGAACTGGAAAATATAATCAAAGATATCACAGATTGATGTGTACATATACTTAACGTCGAGCTCCCCATGCACATCTGGAAAGAAAACAATCATATTACAGACCAAGCCTTGTTCATGTTATTTTGATTTTTACTGCAATCCTACCTAGTCAAACGTTATTATGGTAAGAGTGGCTTCGCCTTCATACCGTTTTCATCTTCACCAGAAATCCACTTCAGGTTCTTTTCTCGAGCAACAAGTAAAACAGGCTTTCAGTTTTGACCGGTAATAGATAAAAACCGTTTACACAATCGACAGTGTCACATCCTGATCACGACCTGTCAGTAACTGTATATGGCGCTTTTCAAGTAAATTAAAGTTTACCAAACAATAGCACCACAAGTAAGGCGGTCAAACGCATCAATTTCCTAGTTGGTCAGGGGAAAGAACTTAATAATGATTTTAGTCAAATAAACGAAAACTAATCCCTGAAACTTTGAAAACCTCTTTTTCTAAAATTATCAAGATAAGTTGTCGTTTTGATAAATTGAAAAACGAAATATACTTTAAAAACCTTCAAGAAAATAAGCACTCAAGATAACAAAAACATCTATTTAACTAAAAATGTCGTCAAACTTTTAACGGGAATTAAGTTGAATAGAGATAATATTAAACAGTCTGAGAGTAAAATATCTTTTTTTTACTATTTTCGAAAATCTGAAATGACATGTTCCGAAACTCTTCATGTTCTTTTTGATTAAGTGTCTGGACAAAGTCTCATTCACAAAAAATAATTGAGATAAGTCTGCAATATATTGCCTCAGAGTTATTATCATTATTGCAAGGTGTCCATCGCTTTTTATGTATGTTCTTAGTTTCGATCATCCTTTAAGTAGTTTTTAGTAAGTGCCAGGACAAAATGTATGTAATAAACAAATGAGCAAGGGCACAAAAATCTGGGTGTTAATTCTTGCATAGTGCACAGTGCACCACTTCACATCTTTAAAAAAATGATTTAGTGCCAGGTCACAATTTACATTTATGTTTCTTTTCTACAGTTGAATGCAATACCTCAAACACATGTTATGGAAGGAAGTGAAAAAAATATAACAAGAGTAGTCACAGGAAGCCATATCCCAATACGAATTAAGAACAGAATAAACTTTGCATAACGGATAAGGATTACAATAAAACAAAGGCCAATAAATATTAAATGTTACCCAGAGTTATTGTTCTTGAGCAATGCACTACTCGAAATGAGATGAAGCTGTACATTAATTTTGAAGTAAATACATCAAACATTTTTAACGTCGTATCTATAATCACTTGTGTAGTTGGGCATGCTCTGCTTCTTCAGGAACTGCCATCTACCGTATGCATTTTTGTTCAACATTTTCCAATGCTATCGTTTAATGACAGTAAGTCAATCTGTTGAGACTGTAATGTGTCATTAATCTTTTGTATGACTGTCTCACATGTGTTCTTGTCTTTTAAACATCGTTCCAAATGATACTTTTCAAGTTGAACAACCTTTTATTTCAAAATATTGTGCCAAGGTAATATCCTTGCACGTCATGCCCGTTAATATCTAGTGTCAATCAATTGTGTGAAGTTCAATCAATCACAGCTTATATATGTGGTTTTCTTTTCTCTTGTAAACACGTTTTGTATGTTTACCTAAAACACTAACAGAAGGAGATTCATACGTACGATACCCTAAATAATGGGTCTTGCCTAATTTCATTAAAGCGTTGTTTTTATAATTTTGACAGAATAATTCATAAAACACTGCGCCAAACTTTTATTACTACTAATCAATAAAACATTGTGTTTCAACTTTTATACTTATTTATTAAGTCAATTACTACAAAAGTTCATAGTTATATTCTGAGAATTATAATATATATGTATATGTTTTATTACACATTTATAGTTATACAGCAGATTATGAATTTCTTACATTTCTTAACGTTAAAAGCACAAACACAAATGGCTCGCTACTGCTAAAATGTCTTCGGTAATCGGGCCTCAGAGTTGCTAAAAGCAGAGTATGTTATGATATCGGGGCATGTACTATGTGTTTCACTGAAATACTCATAGAAAGAGATTTTTACATAAGAATAAACCCTTACCCTAAATAATGGGTCTTGCCTATTTCATTTAAGCTTTTTTATGATTTTGACAGAAGAAATCATAAAACACTGCGCCAAACTTTTATTACTGGTAATAACATTGTGTTTTAACTTTTATACTTATCAATTAAGTCAATTACTACAAAACTTCATAGTTATATTCTGAGAAGTATAACATGTTTGAATATGTTATGATATCGGGCCATGTAGCTACGTGAGCTGTATTGGCTAGAGTTGTGTTGACTGTTGCATTGAAGGTCAAAATATATTACCACAATTTGCGCCGTTTATTACACTCGGGCCTTATGTATTACTTGAACACTGATTACTAGTGTGTTAAATATTTTCAAACGTCACCGTTAAAACATTGTGGGTTTTTTAGGTTTAATAATGTTCAGAAAAACTTGTTGAAAATGTTCATATTATTGAATTTGCCGATACAGGTGAATTGCCATTTTAATTGAGTTGACCAAACAAAATAATGTTTCTTTTGTACAGTTGTAGTCTATACCTAAAAACTTATTAAGTTTTGGAGGGTAGTAAAACAAGACCTAACAAGTGCAGTCACAGGAAGTCATATTCCGGAACGAATTAAGAACAGAATCAAATTCGCCTCACGACAAAGGATTGCAATAAAACAAAGGAAAAATATACTTAATATAAAAAACGGCACCCGGAAAGATGTTTCTTGTGTACTACACTACTCGAAGTGAGATATTTATATATGTATATGAAGATTAAAGTAAATACATGTACTTCAAAGACATCTCGAGTTATGCTCCTGACAAAAATTAAATATGTCAAATATAGTCAATTTCTACAAAAGTTCATAATCAAAATTTGGGATTTACAATATATCTTAAAAACACTATGAATTGAAGTATGAACAAGTAGAAAAGTATCTTTATACTTTTTTAAGACAGCTTAGCGAATTTTCAATTAAGTAATAAAATATTTAAACTCATATACATCTAAATGTAAAATAAACACTATTGCGAAGTAACTTATAAAACTCTTAGTGGGAATTCTTAATACGAAAACGGCAAAAGTGTCTTCGGTTAATGGTCCATGAACACGAGGTCATCCAAAATGTAATCAAAAACATCACAGAAGGACCATATAAATAAATGTACTTACCATTTTCTCTTTACAACATCTTGTTTCCTGAAAGCGGTAAGAAAACAATCATTTTACTGATCAAACCTTATTCGTGTAACTCTTTATTTGTTCTGAATTCTGACCCAGTGATATTTATAATAATGCTTAGAATGGCCTTGCCTTCATTTGCAGAACCATACCGTATTAAGCACCAACATAATCTTCATTCTATTGCCGGATCTATATACAAGAGGTTGACATATTCAGCATTTGACCCGTTATAAATACCAACATTAAACACAATCAACAGTGCCACAGTCTGAACACTAATTGTTGGAGACTATTAAGAATGTGAACATTTACCATAAAAGTTAGGTTTAACCAAACAAGAGAACATCAAATCGCAAATAGCAAAGCTAACACACGTCCATTGTTCTCAGTTAGTCAAAGGCAAAGCTATTAATATCATTTGTTGTTGTTTTTGATGAATCGTTTTGAACATATCGTGCAAATAAGATTACAAACAAGCATTGTAGTCTTTACTTTTTTAAAGACCGCCCAATTAACTCAGTGGTAGAAGGTTCATTTGAAACCCAGTAGATCCCTTGTCTAGCGTTCGGACGAAAAAACGGTAGAACTGGGGAAGTGTAAGACTCACCGGAAACTTACACAGAGAGCATTAAAGGACCAAGAGTTCTCTTTTAAACGAGTAATGGTATCGGACACCGATCTCTTGTATTTCTGTTTTTTTCCAAACTCTTCGGATATCTGAAGTTGACTGGGAATTGCTGTCACTTCTATATCATGTCACTCATATATCATGTCAAAATATCATGATGCTTACTCAAGGGCAATAACGTCAGGTGCGTCCAGGTTGCCTGGTTCATTGTTCAGAGTGACAAACGTACTCGATTCGGTGAGTTTAAATATGTTTTTCTATATGTTTCAATGATATCTTTAAAAACGACCTTGTGCACCGAATGAAGAGCAATTTCTTGTGTACGATGGCGCTCGTCTTGGGTGAAAATCATGTCTGTATTAAAATATCTCGTGGAAACAATGCATGTTCTTAATAGGCTTACCGATTCACTCAATGCATTTTATTTTTTAAAAACACAATTTTTTACCGTTCCCTTTCGTGCAAATCTGATCCGATGCCTTGTTGATGTCAATGAAAGGTATTGTTATTGTTTACGGAGTGCAGATGACCAGTTCTTTTATATATTTATGTGCACATTTAAGAAAATGCTCACTGCTTCATTATTTATATATTTAGAACCCAGGTTCATTCCAAATCTGGTTAATTTAACGCACATTTAAATAGCTATTAAATGCCTCGATTGTTTTTCCTAATCCATGTATGTGTACTATAACAAGTATAAATGGTCACTTTGATAAGCATACTCTTTTTCTGTAACAATTTGATTACAACTCTTTATTATTCTTAAATGATAGGTTATCACATTTTTTTTCAAAATAATAATGTTTGCGCTGTTTAAAAACTATGTTCTGAACTGCGCACGTCTCTAAACAGATTTTTTTTACTTGTGTTGATAGAAGAGAACGAGTGGTCTGACTGGTCAGTCAGTGCTGTATAATGGGTTGACACCTATGACACAAATCATCAAAACAGCAATGCTCTTCAATTCAAAATATGTTTCATGCAATAAACATATAAATAATCTAACAAAGTTATGGATAAGGTTGCTACAGTTGATCTGGATGATATGTCATGAGCGGAATGGATCCATAAAGTTGTGACAGAGAGCAATGTAGTTTATAATATATCTTATATACACTATGTGTTGAAAAACAAGTTTAGAAAGTATATATATACTTATATATATGTAAATAATACATAATATTTACTTTGTAAAGAAAATAAATACATATGAAAATAAAATGTTAAATATATAAATACTATTGCGAAGAGACTTGTAAATATATTAGTGGCAATTCTTAATACAAAAAAGGCAATAGTGGCTTCTTTTAATGGTGCATGAAAACGAGTCACTCCATAATTCAAAAACATCCGAGAAGGACCATATAAATAAATGTACTTACAAAAAACGATGTTCCGAGTCTTGCATTTCTCCTTTCCTGAAAGCGGTAAGAAAGTAATAATTTTACTGATCAAGCCGTTTTTATGTAACTCTTTATTTGCTCTGAATTCTGACCTGGTGATATTTATAATATTGCTTAGAATGGCCTTGCCTTCATTTGCAGAACCATACCGTATTCAGCACCAACAGATTCTTCATTCTATTGCCGGATCTATATACAATAGTATGAAAGGTATTGTTTACGGAGTGCAGATGACCAGTTTTTATACATATATATGTGTACATTAAAAAAAAATGCTCACTGCTACATTCTGTACATATTTAGAACCCAGGCTCATTCCAAATCTGGTTAATTTAACGCACACTTAAATAGCTATTCAATGCCCTGATTGTTTTTCCTAATCCATGTATGTGTACTATAACAAGTATAAAATGGTCATTTTGATAAACATACACCTGTTCTGTAATTATTTGATGAAAACTCTTTATTTTTCTTCAATGATAGGTTATCAATTTTATTTCTCACAATAACATAGTTTGCGCAGTTTATAAACTATGTTCTGAACTGCGCACGTCTCTGAACAGTTTTATTTCCTTGTATAGACAGAAGAGAAGGAGTGGTCTGACTGGTCATCAGTACTGTTTAATGGGTTGACACCTATGACACAAATCATCAAAATCAGCAATTCTCTTCAATTCAAAATATGTTTCATGTAATAAACATATAAATAATCTAACAAAGTTATGGACGAGGTTGCTACAGATGATCTAGATGATATGTCATTAACGGATGGATCCATACAGTTGTGACAGAGAGCAATGTAGTTTATGATATATCTTAGATACACTTTGTATTGAAAAACAACTTTGGAAAGTATATATATATACTTTTTCATAAGGCAGCTTTGCGAATTTTCAATTAAGTAATAAGAAAGTTGAACTCATATGTATGTAAATAATACAGAACATTTACTTTGTAATGAAAAGTAACTACATGAGAAAATATAAAGTTATATACACACTATTGCGAAGCGACTTGTAAAACTATTAGTGGCAATTCGTAATACAAAAATGGCAATAGTGGCTACTATTAATGGTGCATGAACACGAGGCACTCCAAAATGTAATCAAAAACATCACAGAAGGACCATATAAATAAATGTACTTACCATTTCCTCTGCTTTACATCTCATTTCCTGAAAGCGGTAAGAAAATAATCATTTTACTGATCAAACTTTATTCATGTTACTCTTTATTTTCTATGAAATCTGACCCAGTGATATGTATAATAATGCTTAAAATGGCCTTGCTTTCATATGCAGAACCATACCCTATTTAGCACCAACAGAATCTTCATTCTACTGCCAGAACTATATACAAGAGGTTGACATATTCAGCATTTGACCCGTTATAAATACCAACATTAAACACGATCAACAGTGCCACAGTCTGAACACTAATTGTTGGAGACTATTAAGAATGTGAACATTTACCATAAAAGTTAGGTTTAACCAAACAAAAGAACATCATATCGCAAATAATAAAGCTTACACACGTCCATTGTTCTCAGTTAGTCAAAGGCAAAGCTATTAATATCATTTGTTGTTGTTTTTGATGGATCGTTTTGAACATATCATGCAAATAAGATTACAAACAAGCATTGTAGCCTTAACTTTTTTAAAGACCGCCCAATTAACTCAGTGGTAGAATGTTCATTTGAAATCCAGTAGATCCCTTGCCTAGCGTTCGGAAGAAAAAACGGTAGAACTGGGGAAGTGTAAGACTCACCGGAAACTTACACAGAGAGCATTAAAGAACCAAGAGTTCTCTTTTAAACGAGTAATGGTATCGGACACCGATCTCTTGTATTTCTGTTTTTTTCCAAACTCTTCGGATATCTGAAGTTGACTGGGAATTGCTGTCACTTCTATATCATGTCACTCATATATCATGTCAAAATATCATGATGCTTACTCAAGGGCAATAACGTCAGGTGCGTCCAGGTTGCCTGGTTCATTGTTCAGAGTGACAAACGTACTCGATTCGGTGAGTTTAAATATGTTTTTCTATATGTTTCAATGATATCTTTAAAAACGACCTTGTGCACCGAATGAAGAGCAATTTCTTGTGTACGATGGCGCTCGTCTTGGGTGAAAATCATGTCTGTATTAAAATATCTCGTGGAAACAATGCATGTTCTTAATAGGCTTACCGATTCACTCAATGCATTTTATTTTTTAAAAACACAATTTTTTACCGTTCCCTTTCGTGCAAATCAGATCCGATGCCTTGTTGATGTCAATGAAAGGTATTGTTATTGTTTACGGAGTGCAGATGACCAGTTCTTTTATATATTTATGTGCACATTTAAGAAAATGCTCACTGCTTCATTATTTATATATTTAGAACCCAGGTTCATTCCAAATCTGGTTAATTTAACGCACACTTAAATAGCTATTAAATGCCTCGACTGTTTTTCCTAATCCATGTATGTGTACTATAACAAGTATAAATGGTCACTTTGATAAGCATACTCTTTTTCTGTAAAAATTTGATTACAACTCTTTATTATTCTTAAATGATAGGTTATCACATTTTTTTTCAAAATAATAATGTTTGCGCTGTTTAAAAACTATGTTCTGAACTGCGCACGTCTCTGAACAGTTTTTTTTCCTTGTATAGACAGAAGAGAAGGAGTGGTCTGACTGGTCATCAGTACTGTTTAATGGGTTGACACCTATGACAAAAATCATCAAAATCAGCAATTCTCTTCGATTCAAAATATGTTTCATGTAATAAACATATAAATAATCTAACAAAGTTATGGACGAGGTTGCTACAGATGATCTAGATGATATGTCATTAACGGATGGATCCATACAGTTGTGACAGAGAGCAATGTAGTTTATGATATATCTTAGATACACTTTGTATTGAAAAACAACTTTGGAAAGTATATATATATACTTTTTCATAAGGCAGCTTTGCGAATTTTCAATTAAGTAATAAGAAAGTTGAACTCATATGTATGTAAATGATACAGAATATTTACTTTGTAATGAAAAGTAACTACATGAGAAAATATAAAGTTAAATACACACTATTGGGAAGCGACTTGTAAAACTATTAGTGGCAATTCGTAATACAAAAATGGCAATAGTGGCTACTGTTAATGGTGCATGAACACGAGACACTCCAAAATGTAATCAAAAACATCACAGAAGGACCATATAAATATATGTACTTACCATTTCCTGTGCTTTACAATTCATTTCCTGAAAGCGGTAAGAAAACAATCATTTTACTGATCAAACTTTATTCATGTTACTCTTTATTTTCTATGAAATCTGACCCAGTGATATGTATAATAATGCTTAAAATGGCCTTGCCTTCATATGCAGAACCATACCCTATTTAGCACCAACAGAATCTTCATTCTACTGCCGGAACTATATACAAGAGGTTGACATATTCAGCATTTGACCCGTTATAAATACCAACATTAAACACAATCAACAGTGCCACAGTCTGAACACTAATTGTTGGAGACTATTAAGAATGTGAACATTTACCATAAAAGTTAGGTTTAACCAAACAAGAGAACATCATATCGCAAATAGTAAAGCTAACACACGTCCATTGTTCTCAGTTAGTCAAAGGCAAAGCTATTAATATCATTTGTTGTTGTTTTTGATGGATCGTTTTGAACATATCATGCAAATAAGATTACAAACAAGCATTGTAGCCTTAACTATTTTAAAGACCGCCCCATTAACTCAGTGGTAGAATGTTCATTCGAAATCCAGTAGATCCCTTGCCTAGCGTTCGGAAGAAAAAACGGTAGAACTGGGGAAGTGTAAGACTCACCGGAAACTTACACCGAGAGCATTAAAGGACGAAGAGTTCTCTTTTAAACGAGTAATGGTATCGGACACCGATCTCTTGTATTTCTGTTTTTTCCAAACTCTTCGGATATCTGAAGTTGACTGGGAATTGCTGTCACTTCTATATCATGTCACTCATATATCATGTCAAAATATCATGATGCTTACTCAAGGGCAATAACGTCAGGTGCGTCCAGGTTGCCTGGTTCATTGTTCAGAGTGACAAACGTACTCGATTCGGTGAGTTTAAATATGTTTTTCTATATGTTTCAATGATATCTTTAAAAACGACCTTGTGCACCGAATGAAGAGCAATTTCTTGTGTACGATGGCGCTCGTCTTGGGTGAAAATCATGTCTGTATTAAAATATCTCGTGGAAACAATGCATGTTCTTAATAGGCTTACCGATTCACTCAATGCATTTTATTTTTTAAAAACACAATTTTTTACCGTTCCCTTTCGTGCAAATCTGATCCGATGCCTTGTTGATGTCAATGAAAGGTATTGTTATTGTTTACGGAGTGCAGATGACCAGTTCTTTTATATATTTATGTGCACATTTAAGAAAATGCTCACTGCTTCATTATTTATATATTTAGAACCCAGGTTCATTCCAAATCTGGTTAATTTAACGCACACTTAAATAGCTATTAAATGCCTCGACTGTTTTTCCTAATCCATGTATGTGTACTATAACAAGTATAAATGGTCACTTTGATAAGCATACTCTTTTTCTGTAATAATTTGATTACAACTCTTTATTATTCTTAAATGATAGGTTATCACATTTTTTTTCAAAATAATAATGTTTGCGCTGTTTAAAAACTATGTTCTGAACTGCGAACGTCTCTAAACAGATTCTTTTTTACTTGTGTTGATAGAAGAGAACGAGTGGTCTGACTGGTCAGTCAGTGCTGTATAATGGGTTGACACCTATGACACAAATCATCAAAACAGCAATGCTCTTCAATTCAAAATATGTTTCATGCAATACACATATAAATAATCTAACAAAGTTATGGATAAGGTTGCTACAGGTGATCTGGATGATATGTCATGAGCGGAATGGATCCATAAAGTTGTGACAGAGAGCAATGTAGTTTATAATATATCTTATATACACTATGTGTTGAAAAACAAGTTTAGAAAGTATATATATACTTTTTCAAAAGGCAGCTTTTCGAATTTTCAATTAATTAATAAGAAAGTTGAACTCATATATATGCAAATAATACAGAATATTTACTTTGTAAAGAAAATAACTACATATGAAAATATAATGTTAAATAAACACTATTGCGAAGAGACTTGTAAATATATTAGTGACAATTCTTAATAAGAAAAAGGCAAAAGTGGCTTCTTCTAATGGTGCATGAACACGAGGCACTTCATAATTCAAAAACTTCCGAGAAGGACCATATAAATAAATGTACTTACAAGTAACGATGCTTCGAGTCTTGCATTCCTCCTTTCCTGAAAGCGGTAAGAAAACAATTATTTTACTGATCAAGCCGTTTTCATGTATCTCTTTATTTGCTCTGAATTCTGACCTGGTGATATTTATAATAATGCTTAGAATGGCCTTGCCTTCGTTTGCAGAACCATACCGTATTCAGCACCAACAGAATCTTCATTCCATTGCCGGAACTTTATACAAGAGGTTGACATATTCAGCATTTGACCCGTTATAAATACCAACATTAAACACAATCAACAGTGCCACAGTCTGAACACTGATTGTTGGAGACTATTAAGAATGTGAACATTTACCATAAAAGTTAGGTTTAACCAAACAAGAGAACATCAAATCGCAAATAGCAAAGCTAACACATGTCCATTGTTCTCAGTTAGTCAGGGGCAAAGCTATCTTTATCATTTTTTGTTGTTTTTGATGAATCAGATTGAACATATCATGCAAATAAGATTAAAAACAACTATATTAGCCTCAACTTTTTTAAGACCGCCTAATTAACTCAGTGGTAGAACGTTCATTCGTTACCCAGTAGATCCCTTACCTAGCGTTTGGAAGTAAAAACGGTAGTACTGGGGAAGTGTAAGACCCACCGGAAACTTACACCGAGAGCATTAAAGGTCGAAGAGTTCTCTTTTTAACTAGTTATGGAATCGCACACTGATCTCTTGTATTTCTGTTGTTTTTTTCCAGCTCTTCGGATATCTCAATTTGACTAGAAATTGCTGTCACTTTTATATCATGTCACTCATATATCATATCAAAATATCATGGTGCTTAATCAAGGGCAATAACGTCAGGTGCGTCCAGGTTTCCTGGTTCATTGTTTAGGGTGAAAAACGTCCTCGATTCGAGTTTAAATATTGTGTTCTATATGTTTCAACGATATCTTCAGAAACGACATTATGCACCGAATGAAGAGCATTAAGGGTGAAAATCATGTCTGTATTAAAATATCTTGTAAAAACAATGAACGTTCTTACTAGAACTGCAGGCTCACTTGATGCATTTTATTATTCAAAACAAGCATTTGTTACTGTTCCCCTTCGATCAACTCTGATCCGATACCTTATTTTAGTCAATGAAAGGTATTGGTATTGTTAACGAAGTGCAAATGACAAGTTTTAAAATAAATCGGGACATTTAAGAAAATGCTTACTGCGTCATTCTGTACGTTTGAAGAACCCAGTCTGGTAAATCTAACGCACACTCAAATAACTTTTTAATGAGTCGATTGTGTTTCCTTATCACTGTATGTGTACTATAACTAGTATAAATTGGTCATTTTGATAAGCATAATCCTGCACTGTAATAATTTTATTACAGCTCTTTATCATTCTTAAATGATTGGTTACCACACTTTTTAATCTCAAAATAATAAAGCTTGTGCTGACTTTCGATTAACATCACGTTGTTAAGTATCCTAATCAAATTAAATTTACATGGCACCTTGTTATTTGACCAATCGTCATGTAAGTGATATGATACAATTAAATATAAATGGAACAACGCGTAACTCTTATGGTCTTATTTTGTATGTTAGAGATAAAAGCTCAAAATCAATACATACACATGTATAACAAACATAAGTTTTATGTGATAGACCTTTAAACACTTTCATAATAATGCATGTATGTAAATATTTTTACGGATAACAAGACTGTGAGCGTTGATTTAATAGCTGGAAACACACAAAAATAAAATTGTTGGTGAGTCCTTAAAGATTTACTGCGATCCTCTATTGCTAATAAGGTGGACAAACCGTGTTTTCTTCACCTTCTTTCACACTAAACTGGGAATCATTCAGAAGAACTTTTGTTTCCGACATTTATTCATCCCTTTTTGAAATATTAAGACACTTATACTTTTGGTTGTAAATCTTATTTGGGAGAAAAGGTGCATCGACAATCGGCCCTCAGTGTTGCTACTGGCTGATTATGTAACGATAATGGCTAGAGTTAAGGTGACTATTGTAGCGTAAGTCAAAATATATAAACGCATTGTGTGTCTTTGTTTACACGTGGACCTTATACACTATCTGATTAGTGTGTACTTAAGTTTTCATTATTTCGAAACGTCACCGTGAATGTATTTTGCTTACAATTGAACTTGCCAAAACAGGTGAAGGCATTTGCATGCCTCTTGATTATGCTCCTTTGTTCAGTGATTCGATAAGTAAGCATTTGTTAATGGTATCAATCGGTTTACAAAGGAAGCCTCACAAAATAACCCATCAAAGCAGGCGGTAAGTGGTCGCCCTTATTGTTTAATTTAAAATATTCTAGTTTTCAACCGATTGTTTGATGCGTTTGTAGTGTATATATATCAGAAGTTTGGGACTTTTTAAAATCTAAAGAAATAGAGAGTATCCATCTTCATTTCGGGTAACGAATTTTAGGTGTTAAATTATCTGCAAGTAATGCTGCTATATATGGCAAACTGAGAATAATATATATTATGTGTATTAAAAAAAACAGGACGTGTATGTTCCATGATTGATTAAATGTAGAAGAAAAAAAGGAAAAACTTGTTATAATTGTACGGTTTTGGTGAATTGTGTGAAGAGTCCTTTTTAGTTGATAAAGATATATATTTTAATAATCTTTAAACAAAAAATATATGATTGGTATATGCAAAACTTGAGTAATGATAACATGAAAAAAATATTTTAGTGCAAATGAGTATATAATGTCACATTCTAAGAATTTTACTGGATGATATCGCATTGACAAACATCTCATGTGTGAGAGATTTTATAATGAAAACATTAGTAGTAAATGTTTAAAAGGAAATTTAGATTAGCTCTGAATAACAATTTTTGTGGCTAGTAGTATTCCTCATCAGTTGTTCAACTTATTAACACAAATGAGTATATCATGTCACAGTCTAAGAAATTAAACTTGGCGATATGGAAGATATCGTATTGACAGACAGCTTAGTTCAGTGAACTATGTGATACTATGTAAATAGAAGATGCGATCACTACTTGTGCATTTTAAATCAAGTTTAAGTATACATTAACTATGGTTATAATGTATTCTAGATGTAATACACTGAATTGTATATTGAGTATTGAATATAAATGTATTGCCATGATGATGGATTATTTACTGTATGTTTAAATCAGAATAAACTATACTTGAACATTCTATGATAATATTTGTAAAGCAAAAACATATATTGTTATAGTAAATTAAATGATTTCAGATAATTTCTACAAGATAAATGAAAAATCGACACTGAATTACTACGAAGTTGAACATTATTAAATGCCCTATTTTGAGATGCTTACTTGTACTGGGAGTTATTAAAGGAAGGAATAAATGCTAAACCCCCTCGGAATATTTCCGTTGACACTTTAACGAATTATTTTAAAGCAATCAATACTCCTGATTGATTTTTCTTTCAACCTGATGAAGATTTATTTAACTTTAACGAGTATATATTGAAAAGTGAAATGAAAATTATATGTTCTGAATTAAATTTGCCTCATAGTGTTGCCCCATTGGTCACGGTTCAGGACTTGATTAAATTGATAACGAATTTATGCTAAACGGAAAAAAGGTGTTTAGTACGTATTTTTTTTTAAATTAGATTATTCAAACTGGAAAATTTCATGACAAATGGTGGATATACCATTCAAGTATCGAGATGATGTTATAAGCTGACCTCATAAATGTTCGCATAAAATAATTGACCAGTAGCCATTTGTAAATAAAAGAAATCAAAGGGCAATAACGCTAAAAATATCATACACAACATAATGTTGTTGTTTTCGTCTTCTCAACCCGTTCAAAATCATTGCGTATGAAGATTGAAGTAAATATCTCAAAAGCATATGGAGTTATGGAGAGAAGTAAAACAAAAAAAAACTCGAAATAATCAATTGGCAATTTCTCTAAAAATAAAATACACAAAGTAATGATATTTTTGCATAGAAATTTTCCTCAACCAGCAGTATGTGTATGAAGTCACTAGATCAAAAGTATATGGCCTTATGGAGAAAAATTAAACAAAGAGAAAAAAAAAATCAACGGGCAAATACTAAAAAAATACCATCCTAAAAAGTTTTTTTTAAACAGCACTACAGTCCATTTGTGTATGATGTGAATACCTTAGAAACATTTGGAGACAAGAATATTTCTGGAAGCGATGAATGCTCCCCATTCGCCCATTTCCTATGAATTGGCAAAAATCGTACTCCAAAGTAAAATGTTGTAGCATTATTATACACAAGTTGGAAAAAAATCATAACATGGAAAGATATGAGCAGGTTTGAGAGTTAAAGTTTAGAGCAAATTCCAAGAAATGAAATATAAAAGCAGCAATTAAACTTCATAAATATCAAAATATATGGCCAAGATAAACTCTGATTGTAAAAATAACACTATCAGATTAGTGGAGTTTCAGGGAAGATGACATATAAAATACAGGGAAGGATTATGGTTATTTAGTTGTGCACTTCTTTTTATTGACATCTATTTACATTTTTAGTTTAATTTAAATCCATTTAGTATTTTTCAAGAAATGGCCTTATTCGAAACTTTTAGGTTAAAGGGTGATGACTAAAAATCATAAGGCAGGATAATGGTTCTTGTACATTGTACATTATCTCATTGCCATATATCTATATTTGAAGGTTCATTTCAATCCTTTTTATATTTCCCCGGGCCCAGACAAGCACCAATCATGAAAAATAGCTAAGTATAGCTATAGTAACTTAACTAAGATAGTATGACTCTAATTGTCATCATTTCAAACTATGATTGACTTGATAATTTCTTAATGTGTATGATTTCCCGGATTCAAAAAACAAAATTGAAAAGGATCTTCATTGTCAAACAACAATTTTATTTTAACTCTAACTACCCATTTAACATTTCAGATTTTTTTTTATATAAAATCGACATCACCCAAGAGATAAAGAGTCCTTTATTTAATTTATTTTATACCATTTTGGTAATAATGTCGTATCACAGTAGCAAGAAACATATTTTCTTTCAGAAATATTATTTTATTGATCATATCAACAAATCTAATCAAACTGTACTGAAATAACCTATGGTATTAAAATTTCAATACACTTTAGAACATGTTTAAAAATATTCATGACCTGTTCTTTATGAATATTTACCTAAACCTTTTGGTAACATAATGACAAAAAAATGTTTTGAAAATAGAGTTTGAATTTCCAATATTTATGCAAAAAGCTACAGAAACAAGCTCAGTAGCAAAAAGTTTAAACATAAAACGGTTAAGTGGCACTGGGCAAACGCCAAAGACATATAACACAAAATCACAAACCGCTAACATATATGCCAAACCGAGCCTGCGAGCAATGAAATCTTCAAAGAAGCTTATATTCATGTGTACAAATGTATGCAAAACTAAGCTACAGACAAAAAAAGAAAAATAATGCTTCTTAACAGATTCGAACCGCTACCTTGATAAACGGAAAAGATTTTTAGTCATGTGCTTAACAACAAAGGCTTAATCATTAAATCGAACAATTCCAGTGGAATTTTTTATTAGGGGTGTGCCACATCAATAGGACTTTCATGCTGGTGTACCTCACATCCTCTCATTGCCATCTATATACTAAGTTTTATTTCAATTCCATCAGTAGATTTGTAGTAATGCCCCGTTTTAAGTCATGTGTTTAACAATGTAGACTTAAGCATTACACTTGAAGAGTTGAAAATTACTGTAAAAAAATTAAGCTACTGAAATCAGAACAAAGAAAGAGAAAAATATGCTTCTGGATTGATTCGAAATTCGATAAACAAAATATTTGTAGCTAAATGATAGGATTATGGTGCTTGTGCACTGCACTTCCACTTGTTGCCATCTACCTATGTACCAAGTTTTAGTTCAATCTCAAAAGGTGTTTTAAAGTTATGACCCGGATAAATACCAATTATGAAAGGAGCGGTTAAGGGGCGACTACTGAACGAAAAAAACATGATAGGATTGTGGATCTTGTGCACCGCACTTTATCTCATTGCCATGTATCTATATACTAAGTTTTATTTAAACCAATCAGTTGTTTTGAAGTTATGGCCTGGACAAGTACCAATTATTTAAAAAGGATTTAGGGGATATAACTTATTAATATGCGTGATATCTACACATCTCTTATCTTACTTTGACAATTATATGTGTTTATGTCAAGAAGAGCTTAAAATAGATGGTAGGATTTAAAGGGAATATGTTAGATAAAACTTTTTTTGTTTACATGCTTACCGGGTCAATGCCCTCCAAGAACTCCTCGCTAGATGTGGGTACTGGACATTGCCTCGTCTTCAGTTCACCTGTGAGCTGCTCACCCTCTGTATCCACGGCAACAAATGACGTGTACTTCGACACAATGTTACCATGCCGACTCACACCAACGATCTTATTCCTTATTTCTTCAACCTTTTCAATATTTTCTTTTGGATTGTAGTAATCATCTGTTTTGAGAGAATGTTACCAAAATAAGGGGATTTCACATGACCATTTTTTAAAATTTATTTCACTATCAATTTTAATGAGCATCAGACCAATATAAAAGTATTTTTGTTACATCCATATTAAAACATATTCTGTTATATTAACATTTGTAGTATTTGGTAAACCAAAATAGCAAATTTAAAGATTGCTGTCCGTGTACGGTCAACTTAAGTAATAGCATGTACCTTTTATCTCGACACACAAAGCTGCCTCCTCGTCCTGTAGAAGCTTGATTTGAGTCTTGGTTGCTAGTCGATGGACGGGGGCAGTGGCGCTTGAGTTTTCATTCTCTGATAGCGTGAACAGAAGGTCAAAGGTCACAGGGTTGTTGTCTTGTTTACCTTTCAAGGTGAGCTTGCTGGTGGCGTAAATTGTCTGTGGATTTATAAACAACTTTAAAGTATTGAAAACTATCGCTTAATTGAAAAGATAAAGACAAGTTTAACATCAAGCCATGTTTTTGTCAACGACTATTTAAATGAATGCGTTGAAAGGCTATAAGCGCGTCAAGTCTTTTTCAACACCTTTCAATTCTCTCACAGTGTACAAAACTGAATTCAAAAAACCCTTGAATGGCCTCAAACTTTGACCGCTCAATGCATGCTTTAACGTTAGAATAGGTTATGTAAATTGTTTATTTAATACAATTAGCTATTTTCATAACAGTAACTGATATAACCTATATGGAATAGGAAATATGAACTTTGGTTTCATCTCGCAAGATCATTTCTAGAGTAAATTTAGTTAAATAAAACCCGCTATTGATTGATGTTATGTTGACTTTTTGTATAAGGTAACGTTTGCAAAGCTCCATCAGTCATCAAATTTCCATTTTCTGCGTTATAAACTACTACTACCAATTTCCTTTGGTTCGTTGTCAAAATGTTTTTATGGACGAACAGCTTGCTTACTAATCAACATTTATGCCGTTGTATGATTGTATTTAAATAAAGTGGCACTTTAACTTGTACAAACCGCATAACACCATACGTCCCATTTTGTAGGCCCGGCGAATAAGTTCTTTAAACATGATTTAAAAATCGAATTGTAAGATAGCTGGTTTCGATTTTCGATACTAAAGTATAAAACAGTCTAAAAATAAGCAGGTACACAAATCATACATGAACAGTTTTTAATGCTACAGCAGATTGTAATTAATGTTAACGATATCTAACAACAACTGACAATTAAAACTGAAATATTTCAGGATTTACTGACATGCACATCTACCCGTTGAATCATGGCAAAAAAAGTTAGCCTCTGCCCCACCGTCAGCATTACAGGGAGATCTGTTGGTATAGAAATCGGAGTCACCCCTGGGGGCAGGTCCCAGGTCAGCTCTATGTTCGTTACTGCCATCTGCATGGCACATTTTAGCAGGGAAACAACCTGAATAACAATTTAAATAGCAAGATTCAAGGTTAATTTAAACTGTGATCATCATGCTCGTATACTATATTTCAGTCGAAAAAGATGCATCATTAACAATTATCAAAATCACATGTGCACGTTGTGATTTATCATTGTCATTCATCATTGTCATTTATCAGATGTTTACCACGGTTCAAGTCAGTATCATGAATTACCAAGGTTTTGCTTAACGTTTCACAACTCTAAAGGGGAAAACTTAAAAACTGTTAATATTTACAGTTATGGGCCTTATTATGAATATTGCCACTAATAACGTATATAATTTCCTGTATGCATATTGAACGGTTATAAATATATGGCCAAGTTAAAGAGTTATTAAATATTGTATTATTATGTCTCTTGACAGTAACTAAAGCCAGAGTAGTGTATATTGTTCTAACACCTGTGGACAAAGCGTCACGAACATCAAACTATGGTAAACTTCTGACCGTTCCAAGGCGGTACCTCACCATCCTTGATAAACACACATAGTTTTATATAAAGAAATACATATTGTGCTGTTTGTGGAGTTTTGTGCTGTTGTTCCATGTTTCGTGTTTGTTCAATGTCTTTGGCATTTACCCTGTGCCCTTAAACGGGACTTATGTTTAAACCTTTGGCTACTGAGCTTGTTAATTTAGTTTTAACAAAAATATTAAAATGTTTGCATTACTATCGAATGGCATAGAACGATAATGATTCAAGTCATAGTTATAGGTATTGCTCAATATATGCCTGTTGTCTACGGCAACTTGTATACCATTTTAATACCAAAACAGTTTTTAGTTATGTACACTAATCCTGAAGACAAAACAGCACCAATTCAACTACATGTTTAGAAAAACTGACAAACTTAAAATATTACCTTGGGTTGGATGCGTTCATCATCAGCGATAAACTCTGCGAGGCCCTTTCCTGCTCGCACCACGCCATTCACTAAGAAAGTGGACACCCCACTTCCCACTCCAACGGCAAACACTCTAGAAATGAATAATTTGGCTGTGTTTCTTCTCAGAATGAAACACTTGTCGTTTCTCTAAGGCTTTTGGTTTTTGACAATTAACCTTCAAGGGCGTTTTTTCATGATGACGATTATAAAACCCACACCACATAAGAAACTCACAAAACAGTAATTTTAAGAACCTCTGGATGATTTAATCTATAATGTAGCTCCAAGCAAGTAATGTTATCAGCTTATTACTATCAGCAGTCAAAATAATTAAGATAATCCACCTTGCAGGTATATATCAATTTACATCTGAGGTGGGAGTCCTTTACGCGCCATTACCCTTTTATTCTAGACTGGCATAAATGATAAACACATACCTGGTGTCATACGAGTGCTTGCTAATCAGCCCAATCACCTGCTCGGTATTACCCACGCGCCCATCTGTCAGAAGAAACACCTGAAACAACCAAAAATTTTAACAGGTTTATGTGCATTACAAACAAAATATGTCAATAAAATGTTAGTTTCAATGTCAATCAGGATGCATGTATATTATTAAAAATGCATGGATCTAATGAAAAATAATTTATATATTTTGTGATGATAAGATCAGCAATGTTGTCGGAGTTTGTTCATAATTTTACCTCAAAAGGTTCTGTATATTTAGATCCCTTATTACTATGTATACACCGATTGTTAAAAAACTACAGAAGCCAGCCTTATATCAATGGGATAAAAAACTACATCTCGCTTATGTTTTACTTTCTTTTTGAGGAAATTATCTAGGGGTTGTACATTTCTTCATCACCGTCCCCATATGTACACCCATTCGGCTGTGAAATTACAGCGCATTTACGCTCTTTGGGTCCCATTATACTATTTCTGACAGGACATGTTTTAGGGTTTTAATATATGCGTTCCCAATCTACAGCCTCATCTAGATGTTAAAACGACACATCACTTACGTTCCTTGGTTGTTGTTGTACTTTCTCTCTGAGGACATATTCTAGTGGCTTGTATATCTCTGTGCCACCCATATCTGCATCCATATTGGCCAGGACCATAAGGGCTTCATTCAGAGTCCGTTCACTGTAATGCTTGCTCCTTTGGTAAAATGTAATAAATGAAATATTGTGACATTCCATTTCCCCTTCTCTTCAAAGGTGGATCGATCTTTGACCAATTATTAAGTGCGGATCAGTATGATACACTTCTTTGAATGTCTGACTTAGGTAAACGATCTTTGAATAACTGTACAGTGTATTGAACCCCAGTTCACACTCATGTATGTCTAGCCAGAGTTTTTACATCATCTGTTTGATTTACTGTTATAATAAAATCAGAGAGTTGTGACGTCATGTCAATTGTATTTAAAAATAAATAAAACTGAGCATTGGATACGTGTGATAAACCTTATGTTGTATGATTTATTTCAGCTTTATGTATTTTCCGGATTTTGAGTTACAGATATAAAATCTTTATTTTTTAAATCAGGTATAAACATGTTCTAAAGATCCTGCCCGTTAAACAGTTTTCATCAATTAGGATGTTTATCAACTTACTCGTTAAACAGACAGTCGTACATTGATCCAAAGCTGACTACATTAAAGTAGCAACCGACAGGCAAACTTTTCAAGAACAGAAGCAACGCCTCCTTTGCATTCTTCATATTGCTACCATCCATACTTCCTGTAAGTACATTTGAAGCTCAATAAACTTGAATTAGACTTATTCATAAAAACAACTTATTCAATAATATGGACTTGTGACATTTAAATAACCTGAAAACAAGAAGAGAGTAAAGAAACAAACGGTTTGTTGTTTAAAAATGGGCATAATCTGTCAGTTGTTCAAGTCAGGGTTTCTGGCATTGCTACACATGCGCAAATTGTCTGTGGTAACACAAGTCTGTATCTTGAATGGGTTTTGGAGTCAAAGCCAAGTGTATAGCTTTTGCACCCCGACATTGACAATAACATCAACTATACCACAACCTCAGATTCGTTTTGGAATAAAAGAGAAATTATTCAAAACATTTTTACACTTTATTACCTGATCTATCAATGATGAAGACGTATTCTCCACTTGTTGCCATGGCAACCTCTTTGAGTTCGGGATGGAAACTCACCATTAGCATGTCTTCCTTTAGTAGACCCTCTAAAAAGATGATTGTTATGTGACAATGAGTCACAAATGTACTGTTTATCTTTGTATATTTTTTATGTTTAGAGTGATACTTCTTAAATTTGAAATCACAAAATATTTCAGAATGCCGTAAGCATATTTTTTAAACGGATCAACTGTCTGATGACTAGCTTATAAACATTCTCATAGTAATTTAATAATCCAATTTTGAGTATTCACCTTTCTCCGGGTCTCCATTTTCCAGGATAACCTGCGGAGCGAAGGGCTCGGCATATTCCACCAGCAGACAAAGATCATGGTCAAATTTAAACTCCTCCCCAATCTCAAACTGAAAACACGGCGACAACAGCCTAGTGGTTTAGGTGTCCACCTCTCACCAAAGAGGTTGTTGGTATGAGTCCCATGACCTCTCAATAAGGACCCCAGCACTAGTGTTTCCCCAAGAAACGGCCTTTAGAGTGATATATATTTGCCTATAGCTGACTTTTATCAAATCAATTGTAATTCCACAATTATGTACTAAAATATCTTACTCTATCTGGGTTCCTTATCAGAGATTGCATCTAGTACATGTATTTAAAGCTAGTATATTTTTTAATGGATAATTAGTTAAATGAACAGAAATCTCATACATTCCGTATTTCTGAGGGGCTTACTCGGAGAATTTTGTCTGAATTCGAAGTGATTTTGATATTAGACCATGACCAGCGAAATTTAGCGCAATATCGGCATTAAACATATAAGACTTAATACAGATATCTATATGAGTGTTAACTTACATTAATTTATTGCATTTAAACTAATAAATAATTAATTGTAAACTTATCCTTATGGCAATGATATTAAAATGTTTTTACTATCTATAAATCTTTTATCAGTCATATGATAATTCCAGCAACACACTATAATAACAACATATTTGGACTAAGTCAACACGGTCTTTGATTGAAGAAAAAACTAAATTTTTGTTTTCATTCAGTTTTACACTCATAATAATAATAATACTATAATTTTAATGTATGCTAACAATTTTCAACCCTGAGCTAGTTTAAAAAATATTTTAATAACGATTCCAGGGGATATTGGTCCCCTTCCGAGGGCCCAGGGGATGGATCAGACTTCCAGGGATTTGCCCGCAACGGGGAATATGGCATGTATAAGATTCAAATTTTTTATATTTTTTATCATTTTAGCACTGAAATCACAAACATATACAGTGACATCTCATTTATCCTCATTATGAAAATATGTTATTAAAATGGAAACACAGCTTATATAATTGCATTAAGCACACACACACATACCCGAGCCAATTTCCCGCCTGACTCTAACTTGACATCCAATGAGATTTTGTCAGAAGAAACAGCCTTAATCCCATGGTATCCTTCTATTGTAACGGTCATCTTGAAATTGTATGGAACGGAACTGGGAGGTACATAGTCAGCCCCCTCTGCAGCAACGCTCGAAGAACCAGCATCTAAATTGCGTGAACAAATTATAGACGATATCAACACCAGCATAGATACCTTACCTTCATAATATATAAATATTGTAAAAAAAACTTTGCCATTAATAAAATGAAACAGTACTTTAACTATTTCAGCAATAATCATAATTCTGCGAACTTCAAGAAAGCTGTCCTTTAATTGCTTTGTATAAATAATTTAATCATCAAACATTTTTGCATGATGAACTCTACAATTCATTGCATTCAGAAACAAGAGGTTCAATACGACCCTCAGTTGACCATCTATTTCCTGGAGAAACTAGAGAAGCAAGGAATACATTGGTTGTCAAGGAAGACATTGGTTGCTAAGAAAAATGTGGTTGCTCAAGAAATAAAATACTGGTTGCTAAAAGAGAACAATGTTGCTACAAAATGTGATATTTAATAGAAAAGTAAGTCATTGTTACAAATAATTAAAAAAGAAAAAAAAGTTGATGATTGCTAAGGAGGTCCATGGTTGTTAAAAAAAGTTGTTGAAATTACTGCTAAGAAAGCAATAGTTCACTAAAAAAAAATGGCATTAAGGTTTATGGTTGCTAGGGAGGTCAAAGGTTGCTTAAGAAAATTATTGCGTGTGAATTCAAGGGCAGGAAAAACATTAACAATAGAAGCATGATTTGAATAATTTTGATGGACAAACTTTAGACAAGAGAGTAGGGGAGAGGTGAACCTCAGATTTACATGGACATACGCGTGGGTTAAGCATGATACGGTGTGTACACCTTAGCTTAACCTGGACAGTAGATAGGTTCAGCAGTATGGAGTCAAGTCGATATCTGTTTATTGTTGGATTCTATATATAAAATTTGAATCATAAGCTATGTATAGCTCTTTACGGACATGATCATTTAACAAATAAAAGTGTACAACGAGGTTTTACCATGGCAGTATATGGAGCTTGAGTTTGGCATGGTCGGGATTGATTGTAAACATCAGATTTATACATATAAAGTATTATGGGTTCAGCACGTAGAGTACATTTAACATGGTAGGTAGTAGAGACTTCAGCTTTACATAGACAGTAGCGTAGGTTCAGCACAGTGGGGGGTGTAAATCTTAGCTTTACCTGGATAGACGACCTTAGGTCCATCACATTGGAGATGTACATGGACAGTAGCATAGGTTCAGCACGTATGAGAGTGAAAACCTAAGCTTAACCTATATATTTGCGTACGTTCGGCATAGTAGGTAGCGTTAACTTCAGGTTTACCTTGACAGGCGCATTGGTTCGGCATTGTGGGGAGTGGAAACCTCAGCTTTACCTGGACAGTTGCATAGGGTCAGAACGTTTGTGAGTGGAAACCTCAGCTTTAAATTGTCAAAAGAGTAGGCCCAGCACGCTTGGTTGTGTAAACCTCGGCTTTATCTGGACAGCAGCGTAGGTTCGGCATGGTGGGGTGAAGAAACCTCAGCTTTACAGTAGTGTAGGTTCAGTACGGTTGGGAGTGAAAACGATAGATATACCTGGACAATAACATGGGTACAAAATGACGGTAGAGTAAATATCAGCTTTACCAGGACAATAAATTTGATGACGCACGGTGGAGAATGTAAACCTCAGCTTTACCTGGACATGTGTGAGGATGCACTGCAAGACTCAGATTTATTTGGACAAAAGAGTGGGTCCATCATAATGAGGCGAATATATCTCATTATTGCATTGACAGTAGCGTGGGCGAAACACGATCGGGAGTTTACACCTCAGCTACATGACAGTAACGTGGGTTTAGCCCTGTAAATAGTGTAAACATAACTCGTACCTTGACAGAAGCATGGGTTTAACATGATGGGGAGTGTAAACCTCAGTTTTACCTGGACAGTAGCGTGGGTTCAGCACTGTAGGTAGTGTAAACCTCACTCTCCCATCCTCCTCCTGTGGCAGCTCATTCACGTATGACAGCCTCAGTTCTGCTTCCTTGCCCGCAGGCAGATTACCAAGCATGCATTGGAAAGTGTCGCTGCTTTTTGTATCTTCTTTAAGCAACATGGCTGACTTTCCACTCTGCATAGCATCTTCATATGTTAGAATAGCCTGTATTTATAACCATATCATCTAAGCAATTTGTGTAACATGTAGTACTTTCTATTTGCATAGCACAAACAAACTTTTTATCACATTTATGTCTAGGACTCTTAAGTTACGATTTATGACTTATGTTGAACCCCTATATTGGACCAAAAAAGGACCAGAAGCAGAAAAAAACAAGTAAAAACAGCTCTAGGCAGTTAAGGTTTACTTTTTCTACTGTTTTCGGATGTGAAAATGACTGTAAAGTTATGAAACGGGTTCATGTACATTTGCCTTAATACTCTTTACATGCTAATATGCATGAATCATTGTCATAGCTTTATAAATTGATCATTATATATGATAATATATTAGCAAAACTTGGCAGAACAAAGAGCTGTCAAAAATCACAAGCATAGTAATCTCTATATAGATTGAAAATGTTATTTTTTATGAAGCTGGCAAAAGACTGTTTTTATTACTTTCTGATGTTAAAAACGATTGTAAAGTTGTGAAAGGTGTAATTGTAGCCTAAAATAAACATAGTGCTAAAAACATTAAGTATAGTTATAAATATTTGACCGTACCAAAACATATAAGCTGAAATTAGCAACCAAATATCAGAGAAAACTCTTAATACATTATTCATTGGAAAAAAGAAATGTATCCTTCCTCTACATTGTTGCTTATATAATAATACTAACCTGTTCCTTTTCCTGTATCTCAGCAACAACTCGACGCCCATCAATCATGCCCTCGAACTGGTATACGGCACTCCCGTCATCAACAGGGAACGTGAACATCGCCTCGACTGGGTCATACTCGCTGTTGTAATACCCCAGACTGGTTACCACATCGGCCAGGTAGCCATTGATTGTCACATTCACGTCAATGGACTTCAGTGGAACTAAACAGAGAGTTGACATTATGCAAGTACCCTTGTTAAAAATAATCGTAAAATAAGTAAAAAAATAAGTAAAGCTTTAGTCAAATGCTTAATGCCTACAGCTTTTTAAGCATGAAGTATATGACATGAGTTAAACCATCCTTTGGAACATAAGTCTAAAAATAATATTTCCATTGTATTGTGTAAAATCTAGATTTACGTGAATTTACTATGATGTTACATATATTATCTACCAGTTCACTTGCTAGAAGTTAACACAAAAAGAAAAAAAAAAGGATTGTTAAATTTTAAGAGGTCGATTCTACTTTGAGGATGGTGAATTGGGCTGAATTTCGGAGCCCTATTTCAGTAAAAAAGAAACACTGTGCATGTACTCACTAGTCCATACGCGTATAAATGTTGTTTTTACGATTTCTGGATTCGTTGCGTCCTTTTCAATTTAAATTGATATCATACACTTATTTGACAGTTTGGCAAAATTTATCTAAACAATTTGGTTTAAAAAAGCACTAAAATTAGATTATGCTTGAAGGAGTATGCTTGTACAAGTGCTATTCATTTCGATCCTTTTATAAGGCTTGCCTACATAGGAATTAAACCATCAGTTCACTGAGTATAGTAGAAAGTCATTTATTAACGTCCGAGGTCGGCGAAAATCGATTATATAAATCCATAATCGAGTGTCGCTATGTACAACAAAGCGAAGTAAGATTTCGGTGAACAAGCCTGAATATTACATTTCATATTTAACTTAAAGTGAAATTCGATATATAAGCCTGAATACAATAAAAACTAAGATGTTCCTCACGATCCCGAGCTTGTTGTACTGGCTAGCGGTTTGCAGACACTGCTAAATAACACAGGTAATAAAACAGTCTTTTAAATACTTAATGGATTAATATTGACCATAGTTCTAATATCTTGTTCTTAACAAGTCTGATCTTAAGTTAAAGATATTTTTAAATCCTAACAGCTCATACCAAAATATCTATGTTTTATACACATTACTTTGATTTATTCAGTTATGTACAAATCGGAATGACTATTAATACATTTAATTATTCATTCACTTTTTGTTTTTCGATTTTACAATCAAGGAATTATCAAAATGGCTCGTCCAACTATTTGCGTTGATAGATAATGACTTTGGTCCGATTTACAATCCCTTATTATCTTCATGTTACATTTAAACTTAACCTGAATTTTGTTTTGACCATTTAAAAATAATGTGTATGGGAGAGGGTGTGTGTGTGTCGGGGGAGGAGGGGGGACTGAAAACATACCTTCTGCCTGTGCATTACATTTTTATTTTTTTTCTCAGCTAGCTTTTGCTCAAAAATGAATACTGTATACTTTTTTAAACAAAATTTGACTCAAAATTTACAATTCTAACTTTTATTAAAATCCCAACTCATAACTAGCCAACACAGTCTAACTATACAGATATGTCTAAATGAAGTCTTATTCTTTTAAAAATCAAATTAAGGGGTCTTTCCTTTTTTGAAATATTTTATGGTAAAATGACGACTTTAGGCATTTTAACACTATTTCCCTCAATTGTAAGGGCCCAGATACCATTCAAAACAAGATGAAACAATAAAACACTGATGTACATGTGTTTGTTTTATTATATCGGGTTCAAAATATAGCATTCCTCATCAACTTTGAAACACTAAAATTCATAGAACTACGGTTCTTACTAAGTGTTCTCATGATCGCGTTATATCAAACTTAATTACAATAAAATGAAGAGGGACTTTCGTTTTGACGTATTCTGTATAAAAAATATCATCCGATTTCTAACCCCTTAATATAAGTGCACATTATAGTACCTGAAGTTCCCTTGTCCGTTGATAGTCCAAACAAATTCATTATATTTCTGACAGAGAGTTTTTGGCTTACATTTCATCAATTGTGAGCCTCTGTAAATTTATGATATTTGTAAACTTTGCTACTTCCTAAATCTTGTAGACCCGAAGAAACAAAACATTCGTCTATTATAATAATGATATGTATTGATTATATTGTTAGAGACAATTGTAACAAAAGGTTTAGATCAATTAAACTTGGCATGAGTGGAAATGTATAAGACATATTGCAGTCATTGTATGAAAATATTAAATCAAGGGTTAGATATAAAGATCAGTTAAGTGGTTATTGCTCATGTACTTTTGGTGACAGGGAGAATATTTGTCTCCGTTCTTATCTTTTTAAATGATATAGAAAAACATTTTGTTATGTTGAAAGATTCGAATTGATATTTCAATATCAATATCTAAATGTACAAAGTGTCGAATTAGATGTTTATTTTCTTATTGTTATTTTATGTGAATTTGAAAATGAGTAACAAAAAGGTCTGCTGTTGTAAAAAGATTACTGTTATAAATTGAAACTTGTAAGTATAAATGCAAATAAAACAAAGGTATGACTGTAACGTTTAAAGGTATATGATAGTAAGTAGTAGGGGATTCAAATATTCAAACCACCTGCTAGTTGCCAGCTGGGGATTTAAATATTCTATTACATGTTAGTTAACAATTGTAAATTCGTTTCATCAATGTAAGATGTTGATGCTGTTATTAAGCTACACAACTATTTCCAGTAGGTCGAATATCCAACTACCATCCAGGTGGAAGTTAGGGATTCGTACGTTGTCTTGTTTTATGGATAAAATGTACACAAGTAAAATAATCAAACGCCCAATTGTTTTCGTGTATGTACCCAGATCTTCGTGAGAAGCATTGATTGTTTGTTTTCTACATTCGCCTGTTGCAGGGTGAGGAATCACGTGACGTCAACGGGGTTCTCACATGTGTCACCACGGTTCAAAACTGACGTAAACAAGCAAGAAAGTGACAGTAATTTCTAAATAACTTTTTTGAGGGAAAAGATTTCTAAGCCTATAAAAGACTATGCTAATTTCTGCTTCTACAAGTGTGAAATATTTTGAATTTACTTGTATTTTAACGTTGGAATCCTTGGCCAAAATTTCGAATCAACAGGATTTTGTAGAACGATGCTACGTTGTGTGCGCCGTGATTCTTTGTTTTGTACATATTTCTTAGTCATCTGTAATAGTTAAGATATCAGACATGCGTTAAAAAGTTAGTTTTGCTCATTACTCTCATAAAACGAATTGTTCGTTAAATATTATTTTAGTTCTTTCAATAAATATCGAATTTTCATGAAGAGCTGTTGTAAAGGTGATAGCGATATGTGCTGTCTTTAACGTAAACTTCATTTCATCTCAATAAAGCTGACTATGTTAAGTCGGTATCCTTAACAAACTTATCATAACATGCTCAGTTTATTTTATTTTTTGGTTTGTATTGCCCTCTCATTTGTGACGAGAATTTATACAACCTAAAGCTCTTATTCATGGTATGAATTAACAGCAATTTGATCGATTTGAAACTTCCAAATATTCAGTATCCCTCTGCAGTTTCACCAAATGTTTACAAAGATTGTTAAATTAAATGGATGAAGTAATAGATACAATAAATGGAAGGCACTTCACTTCAGCCAAACCCGTCTCATGTACGTTACAAAGAAATCCAACACCCAATAAACGACAAATAGCAATAACAATTAAATAACAAAAACATTAATTAATACATTCAGCAAACCTTTTTTGTATATATACATTTTAGTCTCTGTTTCAGTTCACTTTAAATATATATTAAAATCACCAACACTTTGACATAACCATGCATCATAAAATCCTAGTGATTGTAATATATCTATATAATAACTTTTGCTCATGACTAACATTTTGGCAATCTTTCTAAATATCTATACGATTTTCTTAAAACAGCTTTAACATATTTAAAGGGACTTTACATGAGATTGGCACCAAAAAAGATTTAGTCTGTAACGAATCTCAGAACAATTATTTAATGGAATGTGTTATTTTTACGCTTTGATATCATAATTGTTAAAAAAGTACCAAAATGTAAAAAAAAATTGTGTCGGAGACAGGGTTCGAACCCCCGCCAAAATTGCAATCTCGTGTTGTATCCAATGTGCTACGAACGCTTACTTCAATCGAGTGGTATATTTAAGCTATTCACCTAACTTGGTAATAACACGTGTTAACATCGACTAGCCAATCACGCATAAGGAATGAAATCTACTAGGTAGACATACCCAGTAATCTTTTTTAAACTACGAAATAACTGCTAAACTTAAATAAATTGCAAACTATGTCGTACTTCAGTTAGTAAGTTTCAATGCATTGTACACATTAATACCAAGTTTATGTCATTTTTCGTCAATTTTCTTTTTTTCTTGCATTTTGATCATCTGGTGCACAATTGCCTTAATATCATCACATTGTGAAATATTTTACAAATAATATATCACATTTACAATTCCTATAATTAGTAATGTCAAACAACAATGGTATATGATTATATTTATATAAACAACAACATCTCTTTACTTATGTAATACGCAAACATATATCAAAGAAATTGTTATTGCATCCATTACATCCGTAACTTAAAAGGGTTGAACTTTTACATTATAAGTGCGCCGTTTTGAATCATTTCATTCAAAGAGTTTTTCTTATATCATGAAAAAAGAAATAAGTAGTTAATAATGACGTCATATGCAAATACAATGGATCCAACCAGCAAAACATGCAATCACTATTTTTTTATTCAATATTTTAATGATTTTTCGTACCTTATAACGTAGTTCAATTATTTATTCGCTGTTGACTTTCTTTTATCGGGGTGTATATGGAACGGAGTTGGCTAGAGTATATCTTGTCTTCCATTTGAATGTACTTATCACTGCATCAATTAAATTGATCCATCTTTTGTCAACATTTGGTGAATCATAAGGGTTGACTCCGTCTCTTACAGAAGGACAATGGATAATTTGGACGTATCACCATGACGGCCAACCTAGAACATAAATTTAACATCTTAAATCGAACAAATGGATGGATAAATATTCATTTCATAATAGAAATATTGTTTGGAATAAAAGTTCAGTGTTGAATGCATTATCGTCAACGTTGAGCGAGTAGTTTAAACTACTTATTAAATCAATTAAGCATGTTATGAGAATAATTCACGTTAACAACAGCAAATATAAAATTCACGTTAACAACAGCCGCTCTTGAAATATCGATATTCATTAAAAGAACTAAAATAATTTTTACAAACAATTTTTTTAATGAATGAAATGAGTAAAACCAACATTTTAACACATGTTTGAGTTCTTAAATATTACTAATTACTAAGGAATGCATACACAAAAAGACTCACGGCGCACACAGCGTTGCATCGTTCTACAAAATCCTGTCGATTCGAAATTTTGGCCAAGGATTCCGTCGTTAAAATACAAGTAAATCTATTATAGTTCACACTTTTAAAAGCAGAAAATAGTATAGTCTTTTATAGGCTAAGAAATATTTTCCCATCTATCTCTCAAAAAGATTATTTAGAAATAACTGTCACTTTCTTGCTTGTTTACATCGGTTTTGAACCGTGGTGACACATGTGAGAACCCCATTGAAGTCACGTGATTCCTCACCCTGTGTTGGATATTCGATAATTTCCAGTTAGGTATTCGCAGACATGTTGTATGATTTTAATGTACACAGTTGGAGACATCACAACCTGAACTAGTAATGTTGGGAGGTAGTTGGTAGTTGGGGATTTTAATATTCGATTACCTGCTAGTTGCCAGTTGGGGGTTCGAATATCAAACAACCTGCTAGTTGCCAGTTGGGGATTCGAAAAAAAACAGAGTTAAATGTTGATGTTGATGTTAATATTAAGCTACTCGGCTATTTCCGGTTGTATATTCGCGAATATCCAACTACCATGTAGACAGCTATATTTTCGTGAGAAAAACTGCTTTATATTGAGAATGTTTTCAACATTCGCCTGTTTGATAATCGAACATTTCCTGTTGGTTATTTGCGAATATCTAACTACCAACCAGTTGGTTGTTAGGGATTCAGACTTTGTTTTAATGTATGATTGAAATGTACATATGTGAAGAAATCACGTTCTGAAGTATACAATACATGTACACAACATATGAATCTTCGTGACAAACACTGTTTTAAATTACTATATTTCAAGCATTCGACAGAAGTTTATTCAAACATTGCCGGTTGGTTATTCGCGATATCCAACAGCGGATTCATATTTTTTTATGGTTAAAAGGTACAAATTATTAGAAATCAAACAGTTATTGAAGTTGTGTTATTATTTTCAGAAGCATCTTCGTAAAAAACACTCTTTTGAATAACGTATTTGCGAATATTCCACTCCCAACCAGTCGGGAGTTAAGGATTCAGATTTTGTCTTGTTTTTTTAAAGGTACACATGTGAATAGATTACACGCCAAATGTATTTTATGTATGTACACATATGTATCTTCGTATCAAACACCGTATAAAACATGTATATATTAATATGTAATAAGATACATATGTGTACACGCATACAAATAATTCAGACTGCGTTTTCTTCACATGTGTAGCTTTAAATCATGCAAAAAGACAAAATCTGGATCCCCAACTCTCATCTGTAAATGTTCGAATATGCAACTGGCGATTGTAGAGAGCATACTCAAATAAAATAGTGTTTCTCACGAAGATAATATGTGTACAGGAATAAAAAACATTGGTTGTCGGATTTCATTACATGTGTACCTTGTTTCCATAAAACAAGACGACATCTAATTCCCGAACTACCAACTGGTTGGTAGTTTGATATTTGCGAATTATCAACATTGGAAACAGTTGAGTAGCTAAATATCAACATCAACAACTTAGTCTAATTAATCGAATCCCTAACTAGCAACTAGCAGGTAGTTGAATATTAGATTCCCCAACCAGCAACTAGCATATAGTTAAATATTCGAATCTCCAACTGACAACTCGCAGGTAGTTGAATATTCGAATCCCAAACTACACACTACCTTCTTACTTTACCGTCATATAAAAGGTAATGATTTTATAAAAAGACAAAAAGGTTAGGCGATTTTTTAAATCAAGGGCATGAATTGGAAATTGAGAATAAATTTACTTACCAAGAAATAGTTTGACCACTAGTAGTGCATTTAGTACTTGACATTTTGTCAGGACAAGCTATGAAATCTGTGTACATGTTTAATTATTTCCTGCTATATCAATCAGCCATCTTGTATCTTCGTTTAATAAACTAATACATCCTCGTTTAATCTACAGTTTTGAAGTACATGTATATGGCTTACACGAAAGCATAAAGCTTTTGAGTTCATTTATGATTTTGTAAAGAAATATTGGGTGTAAGAACCTAGACATTTTGCTTATGGAAAACTTTATAGAACACCGATACTAACGAGAAGAGTTGTAAATGTGAAAAAGTATTGGTTGAAGATTTTACAATGTGATGATAGTAAATATGTTACAGCGGTTTATAAAATATTGTTAAGAGATTTAGAAAGTTTGCTTTATTGAAAGTCAAGGGCAAAAACGATATGAGATACCTTAGAATCACAAGGCAATTATGATGCATGATTATTCCAAAGTGTTGGCAATGTTAATATATTTATACGTGAACTGAAACAGAGACCGAAATATGTATATATATATACAATAATAGTTTGCAGAACTTAATAGTTCATCTAGTTTTTATTTATTTTAACTTATAAGTTATAGTGATTTAAGAAGACAATTCATACATAAAGGCTATTGGAAAAGACCAAATATGAAAAAAACAACATTTTACATATTTATCCAAAAGGCTTTTGAACTCAGAAATGTTATATTTTATTTATGATTATGTTGTATTATATATAATAATGACATTTGTAACCAGTGTCTGCTTGTAATGGTTATATTACATAGTATGTGTATTTTCTATGAATGAGTTGTGCTTTGTTAGGACATTGTCAGCATTCATTAGTATACATGTTTTCATTCGATTGGCATATATGTATATAAGTATACACATTATGAATTCCAATGGTATATGCTCATCGGCCCGTAATCTATTTGCATTTGGATAAAATATGAAATGCTGACATATACACGACGGTCACTCATAGAAGCAACAACAAATTGTTGCAAGTTGAAAATGTTTCAACGCGTCTTTCTCCTCTAACCCTCTCCCACTGCCCCCAACATTATTGCGCATATGATTAACGTCCCTTGTACTTTAATGCAGACCTGACGTTTCACCGAATTCCATTCATAAATAGAATATACTGGTAGAATAGCAGTAGATTCACAGTGAGCGACATCATTTATATTTCACGAGTGGCTTTGCCATGAGTGATATATCTGTTTTGGGTGTTCACAAAAACTTAACCTGAAACAATATTCTGATTTTAAGCTTGTATTGTATTCCAAAATTGTGTTCAATCGACATCTAATTGGATCTAGCACAACTTTAGGCTTAATGATGCCATTCAGGAACCTTCAGTAAAACTTCGGAAACAATGAAATCATTCTACAAATTTCACTGATACAAAGGATGAGGGCATCATGTTAAATATTTATCAGCATTATCAATACACCACCATTATGGATATTAAAACAAGTTTTGAACATATATTAATTCTTTTACATCAGGTAACTGATCGAATTTTCCAAAACAGCCGACCCGAATGCCCGCCCAGCGTTGTTAACCTTGTTTCTAACTTGGGTTACATTTACACCTGCAAATAGTAAATTGCCAAGCTATTTATATTACGACAGGGCTTAAGTTTACCTGCAAAAAATAATTGCAAACTATCTATATTAAAACAGGGCTTACGTCTCAGTCATGATACGGTTGTTTATTAAAATAGCATTCGTAATTAACTTTTTTAAATGGTTGACTCTTTGGCAACACGTGGGAAAGACGATATGTTAATAATGTTACACTAAGTAGATCACTAGGTGCAGAAGTAGATATATCACCTCATGTAATACTATATTCGTAAATTTTGGTTTCATTTAGGCTATCTGTATATTATATTCTTATTGAAACTGGCAGACATTATAGTTTACAGAGTAAAAAACGCATGTTTACATACTGTGAATGTTATTTTGTTTTAAATCTTAATATAGGGAATGGTTATATATAGAGAACTATAAAGAAGTTCCTACACTTGAAACACTTTATTCAATTTACCAATGTAATTATACTATGCCTTTGGAGAAAGAACATGTTATATCGTCGTCATCATTTTAAATCATTGTACAGTTATTGTAAAAACTTGATGTACTTGCCTTGTCACTCAATATTTTGTTTACTACAGTATGTATGTATTTGTGTTTGTGTACATGAACATTTTGTTTTTCCATCCTAGCTATGATTGAATCAACAAGATTACAGAATGACATTTTTCTTAGTTAAACAAGGGATATAGATGCTTAGTTAAATTGATTTAAATGCATGGTCATTGTGATCATGCGATAAAGGTCTTAATGATTTAAGAGTTATAGACGAGATTGATGTTTCTTCCTACTTATGGAACCTCGTGAGTCTGTTTCCCAAACAAAGTGTTCCCTGAAATTGTTTGACCTTAAACCTAATTCATCAAATTTTATAGGGATCTTGTACATAGCAAGATAACCGAAAAAATGACATACAAAAAGGCATCAATAATCCATGGTTTGACCTTCACCTATGATCTTCTGACACAACCAACAACAGGGAACATCACTTTATTCAAGAACTATTCACCATTCATGATCTATATAATAGACGAGCAATACTTTGCATTTGATCCAGTGAAAAGGATTACCTCATTCTTCCATTCCATTGAACACACTCTTTCTTTAAGTAATTTTCACATCAAGTGACACTACAATAAAGACAAGTATGTTCAAGCACTTTATTGCATTTTTAACAATATACACTGTTACGCATGTAAATGTAATTTTGTGTTAACATATTAAAAGAAAATTATCTTAAATAAAATGTAGATATGTATATATAACAAAACACGAATATTAGTGTATTTGTAAATTCATTTTTAATCATAAAACAAGAGTATTGTTTTTTTTTTAAATTGTTCATACAACACCATAGATTGCAATATGCATACGTGTTGTAAGCGTTTGTCAACCCTCAGCCTTAGCTCAGTTCGTCAATTGTCCAATGTCTAACAACGATTCAACTAGAGTTATTGAACTTGCTAATCATATGACTTTTCGTTATTGTAGACATGAGTATGATAAGTTAAAATCTTAATGTTTTCGCATTGCCGTCGACAACGACCACAAGGCTATGATTATATCCAGACCTTTTTCTTTAAAAACACACGTATTAATAAACGTTTGAAGTATGAACACCCTATAAAACATATAAGCAAGGGCACTTAGTAAACATCAACACTATTAACTACAGTGATTACGACAGAACATACATGCATTTGCTCATTTTAAGGCTTTAGAGTTTTATACATTTTGAGGGATTTAATAGCATCGACATATGCTAATCATTCAGACTGAACATCCTAATTCGATTTCTGGATGAACATTTTGAGCAGGAAATAAAATACAACTCATTGCACTTTCAGGAATGTGAGTGTGGTAAATGAACGAATGATCTGGTGTTGCCCGAGAGTTGTCAACATTATAGAACATCTTGTTTAAAAGTCTTTTTAAAATATAATTTTGCAATTAGAAAAAAATCACAACAGAAAATTGTCTTTAAATGTTCATGTTCACTCTTGTTACAGAAGAAATGAAGACATCATATAAATGACAGAAAGTAACATGGAATTGTTTAAGATAGCATATCATAAGAAACATCTGAAAACTTGACAATACCCAAAAACATCACTTGTAAAAAATGCATTATTGATTGAAAACAACCAGTTCATCTTAAATAGGTAAAGTAATTAACCGAGCAATATATAAACACAAGAATAAAGCAATGTAATAGCATTTGCTGGAAAAAAAACACAGTAAAATGTTCTTTTAATGTATCAACGAAAACCAATTCTTTATTAATATTATTTGATAAACCAATACTGAAATTTAGTTCGATAACTAGACACAGGTTAATTGACCTCAATGCATGAAAACAGGAATCTAACTTAACAAGAGGGCATCTGAAACGCACATCTCTTATTGTGGTTTGTTATTAAAAAGGGGAAAAACTCCATTGTTGTTAAAGCCGTTTTTATGGGTCTTCCAACAAAAGAACGGATTGTTGGTGGCATCATGATTGTGAGAGTTTTTAGGTAATGGACAAGGTTAAAGATTAAACACGATGACGAAGACAAAGATAACGTTGCAAAGGCTATCATAATACATTGACTTTTTCCTCGAAACGAACAACATAGTTAAGACAAGTAATTTAAAGATATATCTGTCTAATGAAAAATGGTTGATGAATGTGCCAATTAGAATGAGTAAAGATGTGGATGAAAAAATGTACCGATAGTTTAGTAAATGCCATTGTAAAATGAAATGCCTATATGGATACAATGTGTCACTCAGATGGGAATATTCATAACTGTTGCATAATAAATAAACATATCAAAGCTCTGAATAAACAAATGCAAGTGGACTTTGAATCAACATATACTCTTTTGTTGAATAAACTTACAATTGCATAATGAAAACATAATCTGATCTTAACATCATGTTTATTGTCTGGTAATGTTCCACCATCAATGATTGCAGCACTTTCACAATCTGGCGGTCATCTTAAACTTTGATTTGACGGTCGATTCAAATTTGAAGCTGACATTTGTCTCAACCTTAATCTGACGGTCATTAAAAGCTAACCAATTAATGTCAACAAGTACGAATAAACTGAAAATTTATGATTTTTTTTTATATAAACAATGAAATATACAAAACAGTAAGACTATTATCATTGGTCGTAATTTTTATACTTTGATGTAAAAATCAATGGATAAAACAAAAAATAATATCAATAAATAAGATGTGTTACTTAATACCTGCAACTTATAGTAAGTAACATTATATTTTTTTCATTAGAATTTTACACCATTCAAAGCCACACATGCTTTAATATACAACATATACTCGTGAAGACTCGCGGCGAAGAGATTATTAACAGAAAAATACCTACCGTTTTATACGCTTTCAAATTATGCTGGGAAATGCAAAGCCTTGTTAATGCTCCTCAAACTGTATTTATTGGATTACATACAGATAACTATCTTGCTCAATATTTATGTGAAAGACCATAAGTAAAATTATGGCATGAAGGTCTATATTCAATTGACCAATTCGCACGCGAAACAACACTTATCTCTAGTAGTTCACGACACTCCAACCACATACACGGGAGGAGGGGGGGGGGGCTGTGTTCTAACATTAAACAACGTTCAAGACTGAGTCAGCCACAAGTGTTAGAAGTTCCTCTACTGGGTTTTCCAGGCTCTGCTGCCCTAGCCAGGCGAGTGCTTTGGTCTCGATTATCTGCCATTCCTCCTGTCGGTCGGCGCACTTTCTCCGCAACCAGCTCAACGCTATCAGTGTCGCCAGCACACCACAATCCTAGGATTGAAAGGGGCTAACCACTTACAAGTTATATGTCAATATGTTCTGGGGTGATGAGTATAAGGGATTACGATATAGGGGTGAACACCCAATGTCAAAATATGATAGTATACTTTGGCCAAAATGATTGTGAATGTCTAATAAAAAATACATAATATCTTTTTAAAGTCTGATTGCAACATTATACGGTATATAAATCAATCAACAAGAGAACTAGGTAGAAAGCATGAGTAATGAAAAAAAGTATATTGAACTAAGTAATTTGAAAATACAAAAGTGCTTTGTAATATCAATTTAAAGTCATTAGTTTTTTAGCATTTAATTTTGCATATTTGGAAGATTTTAAACATTTTAATCAGAAAAAAAAAAAATAAATACCTTGATTATGTCTATAGTTTGTAGCCGATCTTCCGGGATTTCAAGCAAAACGGCAAGCTGTGTTATGTTTGACCAGTTCCCGCCCATTTCCTGTAGCGTGATCACGTTCATCATCACTTCATCTGATGATAAGCCTGCAATCAATAGTACATTGACGAATTGTCACAATACATAGGATAACAAGAACTCCACAAACAGACGCCAACGCTCGTATATTGTTTAGTCTTATGTTGTTATTTTTTACGTTAGAAGTCCCAAACAAACAGATTTAGACAATAAATACATGCTTTATGATTGACTATTTTCGAACTGGCCATTCTTTTATTACAAAATTAATACACGTAGCTAAATAACTGCTTGTGTTAAATTTTACGTAAGGATTACACATACAGCCGTATATATATTATCAGATTAACAGCAGTGGACTTTACTTTACCGCTTTGTTAGATTTAACTTATTTCAGATCGATGAATCTCATCAAGATATGCATCAAAAATACATTTTTTTTAATAATTCATGAATGACGGAAATGTTATACCGAAAGAAGACTTCTGTAACACGTCAGCGTTTTTGTCAGTCCACAGTTTAAATGGATCTTGTTCTAAGTTCTTATCACCATCTTCATCAAAATCCATACCTGCTAGTTAAGAAGTATGTTTTTTTTCTTTTTTATTATTTTCTGCATAATAAAAGTAAATCTGTAGAAAAGCATACCAGAAACAATACAATCTGGAAAATACACCACTATCTATTAAGCACTATTTTACAATCAACATGTTTTGCTGAGAAATAGACCCAAGCTCGAATAGTGGTTTTGAAATATTATACTATACAGTATTGAAATTAAATATACCTCGATGATGCACCAATAAACCGGAATGCGCTAATAATAAACCTACTTTGTAACTAAGGCTTTCAATAAAGTAAAACAAATAATTAGTATATTTTATATATCATAATTTAAATATAATTCCGTAGAGGATGCTGGTTTTATTTAGTGTAAAATAGCAATAAATTTGAGTGAGCAATATAAGTTACGTGGTGTGAACTAATTACTTCTGGCCTTCACGAGGTTAATTATAATTTGCAAGCGTATCCTGAAACTAACATCTTTTTTTATTTCATGATTGTAGTCCATTCAACATGATGTTTGATTGACGAATAATTGTAATATGCCAAATTTTAGCTATTTTTTCATCGCTTTTTGCCCATATCAAACACTAAACTTCTTCTGAACATTGGATAACTTACTTACTGTTTTTACTCCCAAAGGATGGTACCATGATTCTTTTTCTAGCTGTACCACCATGATGAAGACCATACGATTTTAATTTCAACGACTCACTATCACAGTCAATATCATTTGGTTCCATGCTCCCCGGCAACTAGAAACATATTTACTTAATACAGTCATCACGGTTAAACAGCTCTAAATAAGTATTTTGAGTGATTGTTAGATACGTTATTGTCATTTGATAAGTTTGACTGTTATTCGTTCCATGATATTGTATTTGTAATTGCAATTATGTGGGGTAAGTGATATAAGTTACTATGCGATATTAAAATATAGAGGGTGTTGTTACCGCCTTGCATTATTCCAACGAGTTATCCCTACTATTCTCCGAATGCTAAAACCATAAAATTTGCTTAATTCCGATTTTCATATACTTTGGTGAAGTCAGAAATAAAACGCTCTACAATAAATGAAATAAAAAAGGACGGTGCAAAATCCAGAGCTACATAATTATATCACTGAGTTCCATTTACACCCTTTACATCTTCTGATCACAGTCACAGCAAAACAGTTTGGTTTTGAATGATCCCATATTCATTTGCCAAATTGTATTCCCTGCCCTGAGGAGTGTTACAAGCAAGTTGAGGCATAGAATTTTGTACATATACTCTTCAAAACATTTTGTGCCTTTGTGATTTAAGGGTTTATAGCAATGTAGACCGGTGTGATAGGATTAAAAATCCTTGTGTATGATAAAACTATGGTAGCCTAAAGTGGACAGTCGTGTGTCCATATAACGTTATCAACGTTTAAATGTTTCACAATGTGTCGGCAATCTATGAAATACATTAAGTTATCAAAGCAATATAATTAAGACAAAGTTCTATACTGTAAACATACCCTTAGGTAAAATGTTCTTCACAAAAATTACAAAACTGTGAAAATAAACTTGATTATCCTGAACGGTTTGTGTCAATTTACTCGTTTCACAAACATTTCATTTTTTTTTAAATCTTAAATATTTCGTGTAGTATTTTTAGAACACCGAGCACTTTGTTTTGCCAAAACGATCAAACAAATACATTTCAAAGGAATCAATCAGCGTTATGTTCGAAATAAAACTACTCATTTAAGGTTCTAAAAATCTGAAACACGAGCCTGTTAATATGAATGAAGTATAATTATACCGTGTAAGATTATCCATATTAATATTGTATCATTTTCACCTTACATTGTCGAAATAGTTCTGTGCATGCTTTCTATGGCATTCTTTTTAAAACTGATTATACATATCTATAAAGCACTAACCAAAAATGGTCTTTAGAAATGTATTTCCTTAGACATAATACCATACATGAAAACACATACAAAATCTATATTAATGTGCATATGTTTGCCGTTGACCTGAATGGAAACAAACAAAATTTCATACATTCTTTTTGCACATTTTAAGGAATTTTAAAGAAATAATTTGTCTACACAACATTCGTTGGAGAATGCAGCTTATGTATGCGTAAAAAAACACAATATTTAATATTAAGTTTGAATGTACCTTAGTAGACATGCACTTAAATTTATTTATATATAATATATGTCCTCAATAATAGTCAAGGGCATATTCCAAACAGTTACTAACAATGAAATCTGGACGGAATGCATGCCATTAATCAACTGTCGGACATATGTTCTTTTATGTTTTTACTATCCTTTGAAATTATGATTTTCGTTATTTGATTAGGGGGAATAGCTCTCTTAAAGATTTGAGTCAGTGTGATATCCTTGCATATCAACAATCTATTGTATGTCAATTTTGTCTAGCTAGTGTATATTGTCTGAAATTTATTTAACCAGCAGTAGTCTTTCTTTATGGTATTTTAAGCTTATATATCGTGATGATTTAAAACAAAAATATTCAACAAGCCAACACGCTGGGGATTTCACTAAGAAACTCACAGAAGGATACCCTAGCATCAAATACATCAGATACCATAGAAGTTAGTTCTTTGAAAATTTCGTTAAAGCAGTAAGAATTTATGTATGACTGTTTACAATTCATGAATGTCGTATTTTATCATCTAGAACGATTTAAATCATTAAACGCTGTGCTAAGATATTATAACCGGTAATCAATAAAACAGTGTATTTCACGTTTTTAAATTATCAATTAACAAAGTTATATAATAAGGCCACACCAAATTGATGTTTCTTTCCGCGGATTTACCGCTCCTATTTTTTTGAAAATGTTAATTTTTTTTTGTGTGTGTGCGCCTGCTCCTATATTTTAAGCACCAACCAGATTTTTTGGTAATATTTTTTGTAAAGGCTGAAAAAATAAACCATTATATTTTTTTCTACTCAAAAGTGTTTTTGTAAAGAGAAGTTACCGATGCGTGGTGTTTTATAATGTTTATCGATTGGCTTAGGACTGGTTTCAATAAATTCAATAAAAATTGCGGCTTCCGGTATAAACACTGTGGCTCGAATTTTGGAAATTTAATCTTATTTTTGACAATTAATGTGTTTTATAAAAACCGACAAAATTGCATTTCTTTTCGCTCGCTCGTTCAAATATTTTTGGCAAAAATCCGAGGAACGAAACATTAATTTGGTGTGGCCTAAGGTGTTCAATATTTACATTAAATACACTTTGCATGAATAAAAAGGTAAGGTAAATATATTGATACTTTTCACACTGAACTTGTTTTAAATAGGTAAATGAAAAATGAAACTAATATGTACATAAATTTTACAGAACTATTTTGTTTGTAATGAGCCTTAGCTAAATGAGTAAAGATCAGTATAAATTAAAGCTATTGGAAAGTGACTTGTAAAACTTAAGGTTGGAATTGCGACATGAGAATGGAAATAGAGGCTTCTGTAAACGGTGCAGGAATATGAGGTACTGCAAAATGTAATACAAATCACAGAAAAATGTATAAACTTACAGGCGCATAACGGTTCATCAGCAAGGCGGCCTGAAAGCGGTAAGAAAACTATCATATCACTGTTCAAACCCTATTCATGTCATTCCAATTATAATTGCAATCGTAAAATCAAATGTTATAACGGTTAGACTGCCTTTCCTTCATACCGTTTACATCACAACCAGAATACCCATCACGTCGTCGGGAACTAAATCAAACAAGTTTTTATATTAAGGTTTAGACCGGTAATAGATGAAAACCGTTGACACAATAGACAGTGTCACATCCTGAACACTACCTGCCTGAAACTGTCTATAGTGGCTTTTCAGTAAAGTTAGGTTTAACCAAACAATAGAGCCGCAGGTAAGGAGGCCAAAACGCCTCAACTTTCCAAGTTGGTCAGGGGACATAACAGAGTAATGATCAAAGGCACATTAATGACAACGATTCACTGAAACCTTAAAACCATAACATAAAGAGCTGTCTAACCGTAAAAGGGAACTTAGTTAAATAAAGATTTTTATGAAAAAAAACTAAGTTGAATAGAGATTATATCAAAGGAGAGGAAATATTATTTTTATTTTTATTTTCGAAAATCTGGAAGGACATGTTTGGAATTCCTTCCTGTAGTTTGAGGTTACATGCGTGGACCGAGTTTAATCTACCAATAGACTTTAATGGAGGCTCCTGTAAATAGTGCAAGAACATGAGACACTGCAAAATGTAATGAACAACTGAAAGTGGTAAGGAAACAATCAGTATCTCTGTTAAAACTTTTTAGTGTACTTGTTATTTTTAATTGAAAGCGTCAAAAGTTATATAAATGCTTTAAGTCGCTTTGCCTTGATAATAACAGGTTGACATAATAAGCTTTTGATCGGTAAAACATAACGTTTAACACAGTCAACAGTGTCAACAATACCAGTATAGTTAGGTATAACCAAATAACCCTCATAACACAACTCAACAATGATTTTATCTTAAACTAATGCCTAAAACTTTTTCAAGTGCAATCTGCAAGAAAATAAGCACTCAATGTTACAAAAAGGTCAGCCTATTTTTATTGCCACCCTTATAGCTAAATGGTAGAGCATTCTTTCAAACATGTCTTAAATATGGTACCAGTAGCTCCCTTTCCTAGCGCTCGGTATTAAAAGGGTAGTGCTGGAAAAAAGGTGTACTCAGTATTGGTTAATCCCATGAAAGTCGTATTCCATGTATCGGTGATTTTTCCGCCGCTTCTTAATTTAAAGATTGCAAGGTTTTGGTGAAAGATGCTTGGCTCTCTGTATAATTACATAAAATGCAAAACCTTAACCAGTGAAAACATAAAGGGGCAAAATTTCATTATATGCGAGATGGAGTCTAGATAGATCTTACTTATTTAAAAAGGAAGGTTTGATGGTTTGAAGCACTTATATAAATATGTATTTGAAAAACTACAGAAACAAGTCCAATAGTCGAAAGTTTAAACATAAGCCCCGTTTAATGACACAGGGTTAACGTCAATGACATAGAACACAAAGACAAACAATCACAAACCAGAAACATGGAACAACAACACAAAAATCCACAAACAACACAAAACATATTTAATACATAAAATTGTGGGTGTTTACAAAATCTCAATGCAACACATGGTGTATTTGAGATGTCGACTTAAATGTGGTTGACATGCAGAACCTTAACCAGAATTTCTAAGTGAAATAATGCAGGGCCTTTACTTGCATTATATGCGAGATATAGTTATCTTACTTTGTTATTACTCCTTTTTCGCTTGCGGTAAGGTCCATTGGCATAATTTTTCTGAAAACAAATATAAACAGAGTTCTGAAACCGTTTCTGACGTTTTCTCGCTTGTTTTAATAACATTAAAATATTTTTATTCAGCATAGAGAATGAGGAAATATCATTATCATAAGATAGATAGCATCATTAATGAAACGTTAAGATCATGTCAAATAATGATTTAAATGTAATGATAACTGGGACAAATAACAAATCTTTTAATCCTACTCCCAGATGATAATAACTAATATATCTGAACTAGTTAATTAATGAAAACATAATGCATATAAAACCATTTAAGTTACACTAATTGTACAAATACTTAGATTACAACAATTTTATAATATTTAATGATGATTTCCCTTTTGGTTAATGGGCTTTCGGAACTCCTCAGCTATTTTTATCGAAAAAAACCCTAGGATGTATGCCCGTACATCAGTTGAAGTAGTTCGTATTTTTTTTAATGATATCATATCTCGGCACACCTTCCCATCAGAACCTTTAACGAAAACGTAAAACCATACTGGTCTGCGCAGGTAAAGCATTCAAATGCGCATGCCCGGCGTGCAAAGAAAGAATGGTATGATCAAGGTAAATCCCGCGACGTCGATTCGCAGACTTTACGGGACTATAAAAGCACCAAGCGTGAATTCCGGCGCACACAGCGACACCATCGTGATACGTACGGAAGCAAAGTGTTTGATGACCTTGATTAATCCGCTGAATTGGATCACAGAACATTTTGGAAATTATTGCCCGCAAGAAGAGGCAAACATTTCGAAATATGTCATTGTATTTCCGTTGATAACCATTCTCACAAACATGAAGAGGTCGTTGAGGGATTCAAACACCATTTATCGAAAGTATTTAGTACGATGACATCGGCTGATAAACTAGATACAAGGCAACACTACAAATTAAATGACTATTTGCAAGAAGATACGTATGCCTCGAACATTATTACTAAAATAATTACATTCACAGAGGTGAATAACGTCATAAAAAGCCTTGCAAGAAGAAAAAGCCCAAGTTAAGACAACGTATTAACACGTAATTAATGCAGGCAATGAGTTCACGTTGGGATTGACCTTACTGTTCAATAGCATTATCGCGAACGAGCGCGTCCCGTTATCGTGGCAAACGAATGTTCTCATCCTCGTCTACAAGGGAAATGGTAAGGATAAATCAGACCCCGCTAGTTAATGGCCAATTTCTTTGATACCATGTTTCTGTAAAATATTTGAAAAAGTTATCCTTTATAGGCTAAACACATTTACAAAAACTAATGAAAATGGACTTCCCTTGCCAACAACAACAACACGGATTCCAGAAAAACATAACAACGTCCTTTAACTTTCAAGAGACTGTTCTGTACAATATTGAACGTGACAGCGACGTCTATGTGGCGTGTCTGGACCAGCGCACCGCCTTTGATACCGTGCAGCACGGCTCCTTAATGTTGAAGCTCGGACGTTTTGGCGTCAGGGGAAAGCCCCTTCGCCTGCTGCAATCGTCATATAAAACCTGCGTTGCGTCATCAGATATAGCGGCCAGTCATCTAACGCCTTCGAAATCGTGCGTGGGATCCGTAAGGGTGGGGTCATGTCTACGTTTGTGTATCTAGTCTACGTCGACGAGCTACTACATACTCTAGAAAAAAGTAAAATATGGTGCAAAGGTGATGTCTTTTAAATGTAACAATCATACATTCGCAGACGACATTTCCTTACTAGCAACTTCCCCAACATTCAGCAGAGTCAAGTCGACGTCGTATATAGATACTGCCGCCGATGGAATATCAAAGTTAAGTAACAAAATCGTCAACCATAACATTTTCAAAACGTCGTAGTCCTCTCCCGATAAGAGTCGTCTATGGCGACGCTCTTATATCAAATACACCTTTTGCAAATCATCTCGGTATACTTCAACAGTCGAACTTAAAAATAGGCGAACGAATAAGTGGTCGAATTCAAAAGGCTCGAAACTCACTTTTTTCAATCATTTCACAGGGCGTTCACCCCTTATGCGTGAACCTCTTACCTTAGTTAGTTTGTATAAAAAGGTTATTCTACTAACACTTGTGTATGGATCTGAACTATGGAATGAAAATAAAATTGATGACTTCTAACACTTTGTATCAAAGAATATTCAGGGATTATCATCGCGTTCACGTTCAGATACGGTGCAGTCTATGCTACGGCTACACAGAATATGTTCTGAAATTGATAGTAGAATGCTTATGTCCTTACACAAAATAGTATCCCTTCCTGACCATTGTAAACATAGTTAGATCAGGATTTATTCCCGATATCTGCTATATCCTGCAAAAATATATTATTGTTCATATGATAAATGATTACATTGTTGAATCTGTTTTGCCGTCTAAATACGTTTGGAAAGCACATGTCAAAAGAACAATCAATGCTTATGAAATCGACATGTGGAACACTAGAATAGCAAATGATCCAGAATTTATGTTATTTCGTATATTGCATCCATGTATCCATCCATGTGCCATTTACGTCGTAAGTAAACAACGATCATTTCGAAACACGACGCTAACTTTTGCTAAACTATGGTGCAAATCAACTGTCTTAAGAAACATGTTCTGTATAAAATGTAATTGTATTTACAAGAAGAACTGTCGCATGTAATTGCCGAATGCGACAACACTGTCAACCCACCTAATGAGTTCTTAGTGCATGTATTGTCAATTTGTTCAAATGACTTTGTAACCGAACTTGTTTGTCTTGATGCCATTGGTTTCTGTCCACGTCTTATTGGCGCTCCTTTGCCGCCATTACTTGATAGTTCGGATGAATACGCATTCTTTAACGCTTCGTATTCTTTCATTGTGAAATGCATGAAAGCTTACTACTCTTAGTAGAAATATGACTGATGTCTAGGTACATGTACACTTATAAATGGCCCTTAGCATATATTGCTGTCTTCCGCTACACAAGTGTTAAATTATTTCCAAAACGTATGATTACTTACTCAATTATGTATTGCATATTGTATATCGACTGGATATGGCACAATTGTTATATAGTGTGTGTTTTTCTCAATTGTCAACATAATTTATTATATGTTATTCAAATGCCTTCTGTTTCGTTTCGCTAAGGTATTTAACACATTGACCACCTTGTATATTTGCTTATATTTCTTATTTTGTTCATATATATCCATTTGACAATAGTTTATATTCATCATATATATATATATATATATATATATATATATATATATATATATATATATATATATATATATATATATATATATATATATATATGAATGTTTATTCACCAAATCCCTTTGTATGTGTTTCGTCTATTATATATGTATTTACCTATCTCCATTATCGGAGGCAATAAAATATTGAATTGAATTGCCAGTGAAGTGTATAATTGCAAACATAATTCAGATTCCCAAGAGTTAAAACAAAAAGTTTAACTGCTAAATAAAATTACTACGCGATCTACTTGCAGCGGGCTTAAACGTGCCGCTTTTTGAATATGTAAACCGTCTTAATACATCCGATGTCGTTTTCGATAAATATGGCCGAGGAGCTCCGAATGGGTTAATGGGATAAGTAAATAATTAAGCTTGATTTAAATTCATTTAAAACCTATAGTATGTAATACCTAACACTGAGATAGGCTTAGTTTAGAACACCATTTTAACGCTTTACAAAATATTATTTCAGTTAAGGGATTTGTATGTTATATCTATCAAGCCAGCAGATCATTTATGAATGTGCACTTGTGCACACAGAGGGAATGGCACCCTGTTAGCACTTACACACAAGATTTAACGTTCCTTCTCGAAGAGGTTATTTTTATGGTTGAGAATTCAACCTGCAACCCCATGGTTTTCAGGCAGGTACAGTGTTTGGAACTGGACAATATTTTTCTATGGATGATCGGAGATTAATGACCAAATAATCGGTAATTAATCAAATTTCATGCATGAATAAGGTCTTCATAAACTGCACTTAATTCTCATTTCTTTATATCATGAAATTTCTTATGCAGAGCTGACCTGGCTGTCAAGAGGTTTAAATGGTTATCCAGCTAACGCAGTGGTCAGCGCAATCGGTACTCACCAAGGCGACCCAGGTTCGATTCTCGGCCTGGGCCTGTGCGTATGTTACTTTGGTTAGTTAAGTGGTCACAAAGCCAGACAAGTGTTGTTTTTTCCGGTACTCCGATTTCCCCAAACACAAGAAGACCCTCGCGCGCAAAAACGTGCAAACGAGAGTGTCTTAGTATAAGTTATAATAACTTTCCTCACAATCGTTGTTAAAATATCATGTTTAATATCAATATCAATATACGCCAATGTTGACCTTTTCTATCAATGTTTGTTTATAATCTATCATCAGAACAAAACAGTATCTTGCCTCTAGTCTATGGATATGTCACATCTTTCTTTCAGTTTTTATTTGCATATCTATTTGGAATGGGACCCGATATCAATATGTAGGGACAGTTTGGCGGTCTTATATTATTACGTTCTGACCAAACTTAATGGCTAAACCCTCAGTATATATGATGCATCTTCTTATTGCAGACTGAAACAGGATCAATGTACAATAAAATATAACATTTTCAGGATATTTAAATGAAAGCCTTTTATATGATATCAAGCCTTGTCCCTTTTAGTAGCAAATGTAAATGCAATTGGAATTTCATATTTACACAAACAATGAACAAAATCACGTATAAGAATGTTTGATACACACTGTTTATATAGATGGACTTTATATCATAGTTCTTTGCTACGGAATACAGTGATATGAAACAAATCGGTCCTGATTTTAAAGTTGATCACAACTAAACAAATAAATAAATGTTAATGATCATCCTCCTACAAATAAAGGCATGGAGTGGAACCCATCGGCAAGGAATGTTTTGGTGAACACTTTTAGTACCAAGCACTCTAAAATGAACACAGAAATAAATCATGTTTTACAGCAATAAAAAAAAAACAAAGTATAAAGTATCGTTTTAAAAAAAACACACACAAACGATTTCATTTTTATTTAGCTTAAATGGACAGAGACACAATTCTTTTGTTTCTTTGGTTATGTTTAACAATGGGCAAGAATAATACACAACTCTCTGTACAAAATTGTATCCATCAAAATAAACGGGCAAAGGGAAAAAAAACCACTACGATAAACACAACATTTTTGAAAAAAGTTGTCTCCCTGTAGCATTTCTAGGGCAATAATCCAGTCATTCATGGAAGAATCTAGTTGATTTAAGAAAGGAGCCAAGCTCTCATGGATATCTAATTGCTGTATACATATGAATAAGATACAAAAAAAGTGAAAGCTGTATCGCGCTCACAAACAATTGTTTACCGATGCACCGACGACGGACACATCGCATAACGTCTTCTGACCTTTGGCCAGTATATCTTAAAACTGAAGTTGACGAAAGGGAACCTGATTGACTTATTAAAAGATTTTTATTGCTGCTCCATCATTAATAAAAAGCCAAGTCCTTAAGCCGGAAACAATCTTCAAAACAAGTTCATCATCACAAGTATGTATGAGCTATAGAGAACACAAGATTTACAATAAAAAAGACTTAATAAGAGTTCCCAAACTATTGTTGTTTTTTAGTCTACAAAGAATCATAAATCGACCATAACTAAAGCCAGACTTATGGGCTTGATATAGATGTGTGCATTGTCACTGATATTATGTACGCCAAGTTCCATGCGACTGTTTAACTGTTTATTTAATCAAGATTTTGCACAACATTGACGAGGCCGGTGATGACGCCAACACTACCAAACTATCTGACATGAGCATAGATGAATGTTTTACCTGAACATTAAAAAACAGATGAGCTAAATATGGGAAGAGGGATTTGCAGGACATACTTAAGATTAAATTCGCAATCTTAAGATGCTTACCCTCGCCATGCCTTTCAAAAACTCCTCGCTGGTTGTGGGGACTGGACATTGCCTCGTCTTCAGTTCACCTTTGACCTTCTCCCCTTCTGTATCCACGGCAACAAATGATGTGTACTTTGACATAATGTTACCATGCCGACTCACACCAACGATCTTCTTCCTTATTTCTTCAACCTTTTCAATGTTTTCTTTTGGATCATCTGTTTTAAAAGAGAATATTTACAAAAATGAGGAGGTTTTGCATGTCCATTTTTAATATCTATATTAATAACCATAAACCAATTATCATTATAAAATTATAACATCTGATTCTATAACTTGTTCGATTGTAGAAATTTTGGTTAACCCAAAAAGCAAATTTGTTGGAAACACGAATATATGGCAGCTAAACAGTTATCACAATAATGATCAGATATAATGCAAAAATTGTTTAAAATCAAATGAACTTCAAATAATGTAATAATATTATTTCAGCTATATTAAACTTCTCAGCATACCTTCGATGCTTTTATTGGCGTAACAGTTTGTGTTTTTAATTTTACTGGAATGCATTTTGGTGTAAAGTCAACTGTTGCTTAGGTCATAGCATTTTACCATTCATCTGGTTACACAAAGCTGCCTCCACGTCCTGTAGAAGCTTGATCTGAGTCTTGGTTGCTAGGCGATGGACAGGTGCAGATACGCTTGAGGTGTCATCCTCCGATAGCGTGAACAGAAGGTCAAAGGTCACAGGGTTGTTGTTTTGTTGACATTTCAAAGTTAGCTTGCTGGTTGCGTTGATTGTCTGTGATTTTTTTAAAAACATTGAGGCATTGGACAATATTGGTAAATCTACAAGATAAAACTGAAAGGGGTAAGATACTCGAAAATTGTTTTCTATGCATGCAAAATATTTGAAATTAATAATTACTAATAACAGATTAACATCCAACAATAATATACGGTAATTCATCACCGTACGGTTGTCCGGTTAGTACAGTGGTTAGCGCACTCGCTTCTCAATAAGGCGACTCGGGCTCGATTCCAGGCCTGTGCGCATGTGAGTTTAGTAAGTGGTCACCAAACCGGACAAGTGGGTTTTCTCCGAGTACTCCGGTTTCCACCACAACACAAGACCACACTCTCGCGCAACATCGTGCTAACGAGAGCGATTATTCTAAGTTGCAATAGCTTGTTTCACAATCGTTGTAAAATTAAATAAGTTTAAACTAATACTAAATAAAAATGTGACAACAGTTAACATTCATGCATTTCAAATTTCTTGAATATACTTAAGTGTTAACCACGTGTACCCCCTTGATACTTCAGAAGAAACCCCAATTTGTCACTGTGTTCCCTTAAACATGTACAAAAGAACATGTTGTTTGTCTGAAGAGAGTAGCATACTTCATTGTTGTTATGTCCACAGATTTTTAAAACAACCAAAAAGGGTGACGAATCACACATGGACAGTTTTATATATTGCAACAAAAATGCAGATATGATGTTTATGAGATGTAACAGAAGCACTGAAAAACAAAACCAAAAAACAACAGCTTTATAGACATCCATATCTACCCCTTGTAGCATGGCAAAGAATGTTAGCCTCTGCCCCACAGTCAGCATAACAGGGCAGTCCGTTGGTATGAAAACCGGGTTCAACCCTGGGGGCAGGTCCCACGACAGCTCTATGTTCGTCACTGCCGGCTGCATGGCACACTTAAGCAGGGATACAACCTAGAATGAGTTTAGGAGTTATAAAATGGTCTCAATATTTATGTGAAAACTACAGAAACAAGCTCAGCAGCCAAAAGTTGAAACTGATAGTTCCGGTTAAAAGTAGGTACACCTGTGTATTATATTTAATCCATTTAATAAGATATAGATTGTGTTTGTTGTTTGGAAAATAAAGTGGTACTAAAGGCAGGACTTCAAAATGTATGCAATTATGATAATAAAATGAATCAGTCATCTTTTCTTTAAAAAAAATGCCATGTTAATAATTATAAAAACAAAAAGCCACGCTGACCGAAGCCTCATGTCTGTCCGTTTATGATGTGTTTTTAAGGGGTATTACTTAAGTTGAACATTAATTAAATATAAAGTTATTGGCCTTGCAACACATGTGAACTTGTTCTGCATAATATGCTTACTCAGAGCATGTTATTATCTTGAATGAGGATTAAAATGAGGCCAAGCTTAGGTTTTTCGTAAGCGAGTTTCAACTATAAAAGAGCATTACTTTACAGTCAATAAAACAAGAGTTATGGGCCTTGTTTAACATGTTCGTATTGTCATAAGTAAGACACGTGTACAAAGTTACATGTGAATATCTAGATATTTTTAACTATGACAAAGTTAAAGAGTTAACATAACTTTAAAAACAAAATTAAATCGCTTATACAAATTATTATTAAAGCAAAGTTAACGAGTCTCAATCTTAATCTTGCTTATCATCTCTGGCAACAAAGCTTCATTTTTTTATCTTCAACAGTTTTTTAATATTGATCCTGAACACAACACAGCACCAAGTAAAACATATTGAAAACAGACAAGCTGAAAATCTATCTCACCTTGGGTTGAATGCGTTCATCATCAGCAATAAATTCTGCGAGGCCATTCCCAGCACGCACCACGCCATTCACTAAAGAAGTGGACACTCCTCTTCCCAATCCTAGTGCAAACACCCTAGAAAAGAACAAATAGGATGGGCTACTTTCCAGAATGCAGCACTTGTCTTTTTTCTCAGTTTCATTAAAAACCATGAAACTTTCATGGTTTTTGACTGAATATTTGATCGAACATTTGGTATTCGAATACTAGATGTGTTTTGTTAAATTAATAAAATATTAAACGTTTTGCCTACAACTGTGGTGTGAATTAAGTTTGTCTCGTTTTTACAACGACTGGCCCCTACTGACAGAGGCGTAAACCTTACAACATACACTATACACGCATCATATATCAATGAGGGACATTTCGCCGAATACTATAAACTCTAATTTTACAGTAACTGTATTAGGCAAGTGATATAAAAAAAACTTCAACTATTTTTGCTTTTCCCATTGATTAAATTAGGCCTATCTCTGAACGAGGCTACAAAAACTACAGAGCGAACCTCGTTGGTGCTTAACATCATTCAACCGGGAATTTTGGTAATCGAATAATCAATCGAAAGAAGAACAGAATATTCGAATATCAAATTTTGCCATTCGTTTGCACCCCTACGTATAACAAACATAAAAGAACAACCAAAACAGTAACATTAAGGTGCAATGGAAACAGTGATTTTAGAACGTTTGGGTGTCCTCATCTACAATGTAGCTCCAAACAAGAAATAATATCTACATTTTTTCATAACCAACATAATCCCCATTTGCTGGTATCATTAGGTATGACATCTAAGATGAAAAGCTTTTACACCACAAACCCACATAAGCCTGGTTGATGTCTTAAAACTCAAAACCACAATATTTATGTAAAAAAACACAGAAACAAGCTCAGTAGCCAAAAGTTTAAACCCGTCTAATGGCACAGGGTAAACGCCAAAGGAATAGAACACTAAAACAAGAAATCACAAACAAAAAACATGGAACAACAGCTCAAAACTACACGATGCATATATACTATACTAAGCCTGGTTGATGTTTTAAAATTTAATAAAAAAACCCACCCCATATCATCCTTGACAGCAGATATGTGTCAATCTAACCTGGTATCCCCCGAGTGCTTCTTAATCAGCCCAATCACCTGCTCACTGTTATGCACTTCACCATCTGTCAGTAGAAACACCTGAAAGAACACAAATTAGGTTTATATACGTTACAAGCAAACGTACGAAATATGAGTATGACTTGTGTTGATAAGATCAGCAATGTTTTTTAAGTTTGTAGGTGAAGTTACTTCATCAATTTTGTTTCGTAGCGTTCCTTATGAGAATGTGAACACAAATTGGTGTAAACTATAATAAGCAACTGAATGCATACATATCAATGCTTAGCCGTTAGGTTTACAACCTTATATTACTTTATAAGTATGTTTCATATACAGAAACCATTTGGAACATACAAACTTTATTGGTTCCAAATGGTTGTTGAACTTATACTTTCTTCATGTGGATATATTCTAAGTGCTTAAATATCCCCCACCCCCATCCCATATCTGTCTATACCCAACAGCTGTAAAATCTACACCTGATTTATCCTCCTTGATTGTTGGGGTACTTCCATATTGAGAAAAAAATCGAGGGGCTTGACCATCTGTGTGTTGTTCTTGTACTTTCACCTTGAGGACATACTGGACATAAGGACTTGTACGTATTTGTGGGCCTCATATCTATCACCATCTAGCTACAAAACAACACATCACTTACGTTCCTTGGTTGTTGTTGTACTTTCTCTCTGAGGACATATTCTAGGGGCTTGTATATCTCTGTGCCACCCATGTCTGCATCCATAATGGCCTGGACCTTCAGGGCTTCATCCAGAGTTTCTACAGTGCATTCCTTGTTCCTATGGTAAAATGGAATTAATATATTGTGGCATTCAATTCTTTCCTTCTCCTCAAAGGTGGATCAATTTTGATGGATTATCAATTGCTGATAAGTGTAATATGCTGCATTCGATGTCTGTCTTTGGTAAATAACATTTAGATAACTAAATAATGAGTTGAGTCCAAGTTCACATGCATGTATGTTTGTCCAAAGCCTTAAAATCTTCATATGTGTTTAACAGTAATAATAACATTGGGGAGGTGTGACGTCATGTCAATTACAATATTTCAAATTAAATTGAGCATTGGATACACATGATAAACCTTATGTTGTATGTTTGCATTCTAAATTTTAAATTAAACATCTTTATTTTTGAAGTGAGGTTTAAAGACGCCATTAACATGCTGCCTGTTGAACAGTTTTTCATCATTTAAATGTATTTCCACTTACTTGTTAAACAGACAATTGTAGTTTGATCCAAAGCTGACCACATTAAAGTAGCAACCAGCCGGCAAACTTTTAAGGAACAGAAGCAACGCCTCCTTTGTATTCTTTATTCTGTTACCTCTCATACTTCCTGTAAATACATTTGAAACTCAATAAACTGGAAATGGTTTAAGTACAAGTATTAACAAAACAAAAATGTCAAAAATATTTACTTACATGTACAATATTTAAATAATCTGTAAGAACGAAGAGTGTAACAAAACAAACTCATTTGTTTAATAAAAATGGGCATATTTTGACAATTGTTAGGTCAGAGTAACAGACCTTGTAACACTTGTGCATATTGTCTGTGATATCAAATCTATATATCTTGAATGACAACACGGACAATGACATCAACGATATCACATTACAAACACATGTTGTTGGTAAATTATTGGAAAAATAGAGAAATTATTAAAAACATTTCTACACTTTATTACCTGATCTATCGATGATAAAGACATATTCTCCACTGGTTTTCATGGCAACTTCCTTGAGGTCGGGATGGAAACTCACCATTAACATGTCTTCCTTCAGTAGACCCTCTGAAATGTTTGACAATGATTGTTATGTGGCATTGAGTCATAGTTGTACTGGTTAGCTTCATATATATTTACATGTTTAGAGTGAAACTTATAAAACTTTATATATAGTTTGCATTACAAAATATTTCCTGAGGCCGTTACAAACCGATTAAACAGTTTGATGACTTTAAAGATACTTACTTGAAACATTTCCATGGCAATTAAAGAAGCTTTAATAGTTTTGAGTATTTACCTTTTTCCGGGTTTCCATTTTCCAGAATAACCTGCGGAGCGAATGGCTCGGCATATTCCACCAGCAGACAAAGGTCATGGTCAAATTTAAACTCCTCCCCAATCTCAAACTGAAAACATAGCGGCAACAGCCTTGTGGTTTAGGTGTCCACCTCTCACCAAAGAGGTTATGAGTATGAGTCCCACCATGGGTTATCTTGGCCTCTCAAAAAGGACCCTAGCACTGGTGTCTTCCCAGGAAACGGACTTTAGAGTGATTCATATCAGCTTAAAGCTATCTTCTATTGATCAAATCAAAAGAAATGCCACACTACTTTATATATATATATATATATATATATATATGTAAACATACAAAACTGTACAGTGCCATTAAATTTTTACTTATTGTAGAAAATGGAAGCACACACTATTTAATTTATAATTCACACAAACCTTAGCCAATTTCCCGCCTGATTGTAATTTGACATCCAGTGACATTTTGTCAGAGGAAACAGCCTTTATCCCATTGTATCCTACTATTTTGACAGTCATCTTAAAGTTGTATGGCACTGGCGTGGGAAGTACATATTCAGCTCCCTCTGCAGCAACGCTCGAATCAGCTTCTTAATTGAGTGAACAAATTTAAGCTATCAAGACCAACATTGAAATTTTACCATAAGATATATAAATATTAACCAATTTGGCATGAGTCAAATGATCAGTACATTTAGTCTTAATGTAATAAACATAATTCTGCAAACATCAAGATATTTTTCTCAAAATCTTTTTCATAAAGAATTCAATTATTAAACATTTTGCTACAGTACAAACTTCAATTCAATGCATTCAGAAACAAGAGGGTCAATATGGCCCTCTATCGTCCATCTGAGTATCTTAAGAAACTAGTGAAGCAAGGAAGTCATTTGGTTGCCAAGGAAGTCATTGGTTGCTACGACAAAATGTGGTTGCTAAGGAAGTAAGCTATTCCTAAGGCGATTAATGTTGCTAGGGAATGTGATATTTAATATCTAAGAAAAAGCAAACCATTGTCATAAATCACTAAGAAAACTGTTGATGCTAAGGCAGTTGATGATTGCTAAGGTGGTCCATGGTTGTTAAGGGAAATGGTCGCGAGTAAAGCTGCTGAAGTTACTGCTAAGAAAATCACAGGTCACTTTGAATGAAGATTGCTGCCATGGAGGCTTGTGGTTGCTACAAAGGTCAATAGTTAAAAAAACACACACAATATGGTTGCTACAGAAATCAAGTGATTTGAAGCAAGTTGGTAAAGGACTCAAATATCTCAGTTCTGGGCTCTGCAGTTTTGGGAAACTTAAAGAGATTGTTAAATAGTTCCCTTATTTAAGTCAATGAAAAATATTGACTCTCCTGGCAGGGAAAACATTGACTCCAGTATTATGATTTTAACAATTTCGATAGACAACCACTGGGCAAAAGAGTAGGGAAGAGTGAACCTCAGATTTCACTGGACAAACAACTTGGGATCAGCATGCTATGGGGTGTACACCTCAGATTTACATTAACAGTATATGAAGCTTGGGTTCAGCATAGTTGTGATTGAAAACAGTTGAGTGGGTTCAGCACAGGATGTTGTGCTAATCTCAGATAAACATGGACAGTAGCATAGATACAGCACCATGGTGAGTGGAAACCGGGACAGTAGTATGGGTTCAGCATGGTAGGTAGTGAAAACCTCAGGTTTACATGGATAGAAGCGAAGGTTCAGCTCCATAGGGAGAGGAAACCCTCAGCTTTACAGTAGTGTGGGTCCAACACGATATGGAAAGTATACCTCAGCTTTACCAGAACTTTATACTTGTTTATGCATGGAGGAGAATGAAAACCACAGCTGAACCTTAACAGTTGTGTCCGGGAGATTGACCTGGTCTTAAGCGTGGGTCATAACCTTGAATGTAGCGTGGGTTAAACACGATGTAGAGTGTTTACCTCAGCTTTACTGGTAAGCAGCGTTGGTTAAACACGATGAGGAGTGTGAATCTCACTCTTACCTGGACAGTAGCGTGGGTTCAGCACTGTAGGTAATGTAAACCTCACCCTCCCATCCTCCTCCTGTGGCAGCTCATTCACGTATGACAGCCTTAGTACTGCTTCCTTGCCCGCAGGCAGATTACCAAGCATGCATTGGAAAGTGTCGCTGCTTCTTGTATCTTCTTTAAGCAATATGGCTGTCCTCCCACTCTTTTTTCCATCTTCATATGTTAGAATAGCCTGTAGATATGACCATTCATCTAAGCCATTTCATTTTTTAAGCAGTACTTCGAATTTGCATAGCTAACACAAACTCTTTATTACGTTTTTGTATAGGACTCTTTTAGTTCAGATTTTTGACTTCAGTTTCACCTTAACAGAATGTTGGAAAAAAGGGACCAGTAGTATAAAAGACGAGTACCAAAAAACTCAAGTCAGTAAATGTATACTTTTTCTTTTGTGTGTCGATGTAAAAATGACTGTACGGTCACGGAAGGGGTACATGTACATGCACCTTAACACTTACCTTTAAATGCTAATATACATGAAGCATAGTCAAAGCTTTATATATTGATCATTTTTAAATATATTTATGCTAAAAATTGCAGAACACTTTACTGTCAAAAATCACAAGCATAGTAGTATCTGTAGACATTTTAAATATAACACTCGTATAAAACTGAAGTTTGCAAAACACAAAACTATTAAAAATACGTCCAAACTTCAAGTTATACATCAAAGCTGTTTAAAAATGTAAACTTTAATTAATTGTTTTCTAATGTTTGTTTTTTGTTGTGTTTTTTTAATTAGAAATAAGTTTATTTTCCAGAAAAGTATAGATGCATGTAAATATATTATTTGAAAATGGCATGCAAAGTAACATAATGTAGATTATAACCTATAAATAAATAAGGAGGTACAAGACTTTTATATACAAAAATGATTTCGCATTGTATCACAGATTGTTCTTTTCTTTTTGGAATTGCCATTCTACGACAAACCGTTTATTTTGTCATAAAACATCAACAAATACAAATAGCTGCAACAAAAACAGTCATGAATGTGTTAGATAGTAAGTAAATATACTTTGCAAGGTGATATTTTAGGTTATGATTTGATATATTTAACATTATCACTCAGAAAATGTAGAGAAATATTCTTATTTTTTAAATGTGTTTGAATAACTTTCAGATCATTATATAAATATTACATAATATTTTCTGTTTCGATCTTCTTTCAATAATGAAGCAGGTCTTGTAAATACTGTAAAAATATCTTATTTAAAACAATATTTACAATATTATATTCTTTTTCATCAATATTATAGCCTATGACAATACTTTTAAGATTTTTAAGATTTTTCTGTATTCCGCATCATTTAAAAACTGCCTGTTTATCACACCAGAACGACGACAAAGTGCGGAATTTAACAAAAAGTGTTCATAGTCCTCTACTTCATTGCAATGTAGACATTACGTACACTCGTTAAACTTCCGCGTGAACAAGTTTTTTCAATTAAATCGTCTATTTGTCTGTTTTCTGTACAGATGTGAAAAGGGGAAAAGTAGCGTAAAACTTACATAATGCTAAAATAAATGAAGTATAGCAATATTTTTTAGCATAACAAAAAATATCCGCTAAAATAAGTAGAACACTTAATCAATTAAACCACAAATCAATTAAAATCAATTAAAACTCCAAATACATTATTCACCAGAAATTGACCTGCATTTATATGGCTTATATAATAATAGTAACCTGTTCCTTTTCCTGTATCTCAGCGAAAATGTGACGCCCATCAATCATGGCCTCGAACTGGTACACGGCACTCCCGTCATCCACAGGGAACGTGAACATCGCCTCGACTGGGTCATCCTCGCTGTTGTAATACCCCAGGCAGGCAACCACCTCGGTCAGGTACCCCTTGATTGTTACATTCACGTCAATGGACTTCAGTGGAACTAAAATGATGGTTGATCTTTATGCAAGTAATCTTGTTTAGAATGAAATGCAAAATAAGTAAAAAATGAATAAAAATAAGTTGGGCTATAGTCAAAAGCTTAATGCATGTAGTTTTTATGCATGTTGTTTATAGAATAAGCTTGAATGATGGACAGGTGGTATTCAGTACGTTCCTTTGATGAGGCTTACCTACTTTATTTAATATATATTACTATTTGATTTACATCATTGCATTAGTAACATATATCTGGAAATCGGTCGTCTAATTTTTGGCTCATATAAAGATTTCTATGAAAACTTTTAGGGATAAAGAGTGATGTTTTTGTGTCAAGAGCTTAGAGTTTTTTAAGCAGATCAAGATTTATCCTATTAATTTTGATTAAGTTATTTTCCGGTTAAAGTTTTTCATTTTTAAAGAAGATTATTTTTCTAAATAAATGTTTTTCTGATGACAGATGTTAGTGGTCTCCTTCTAAAAGATTGTATTTTTTATCAAACATAATCAACCATACATTAAACAAAGAGCAAATAAAACATATCTCTTTATCACAATGTTTATTCAGTTACGTATAAATCAGAAAGTCTATGAATACATTTCATAATTCATTCACTTATTCAATTTCGATTCTACAATCAGTGATCAAAAGCTCGTCCGACTATTTTCGATGATCGATTATGACTTTAAATTAGTTCGATTTACAATCCCTTATAAAATTCATGTTACATTACATTTTGTCCTGAATTTGATTTTGACTTGAAAATGGGGTGTCGGTGTGTGTGTATGATAGGGGGGGGGGGGCATAGGATGGGTCCTGTTCACATAACTGCTGTCTGTACATTAGATGTGTCATTTTGAATTTTTACTCAGCTAGATTTTGCCCAATGTGAAATTTACTGTTTAATTTATTTTTAAACAAGAATTGACTCAAAATTTACTATTGTAATTTAAAAAGAAAATCCCACCCTTAACAAGTACACTTGTCTACTAGTACAGGTATGTTTAAATGAGGTATTATTCTTTTAAGAAATGAGATCAAGGAGACATTTCATTGTTTGAAATAAACTATGGTAAATATACTGTTTAAGACATTTTATTGCTACTTTCCACAGTTGTAAGGGCCCACGGCCTATTCACAAACAAGATGGAAAACACTTATGTACATGTTTTTCTTATTATATCAGTTTCAAAATACACATGTTAAGCATTTCTCATCAATTGCAAAAATACTGAAACACTGAAATTCATACAAATACGGTCCTTTATAACAAGTGTTATCATGATCCCGCTATATCAAACCCTATAACATGAAAATATAACGGAACTTTCGTTATGACATATTTCAAGTGTTCAAAAATCATCCGATTTCTTACCTCAAATTCTAACATGTGAACAATATAGTACCTGGGGTCCCTATGTCTGTTGATAGTCCAAACGAATTCATTTTAATTTCCGATATGGATTTTTCGGCTGACTTGTCATCAAATGTATGTTTTGGTTAATTTATGCTATTTGTTTACGTCGTTTCTTCCTTAATCTTGTAATCTCGAAGAAACAAAACATTCGTCTATATCCCGTCGGCGCAATAAAATGAGATTTATTGATGCAATAAAATGCGAATGAACCAACTTGGCGTTAGAGGAAAGATATTAGACATAGTGAAGTCCATTTATAAAAAAGTTAGATCAAGGGTTAGATATAAAAATCAGTTAATTGATAATATTTTGTGTATTCTTAGTGTTAGACAGGGATAATCTTTGTCTAAGATCAATTTTTGTATGTCCATGTATTTAAACATAAAGAAGAAATTTTTAAGTTAATTTTGTTTGATGATGTCGAGTTTATGGTGGCATATAACTGCCATAAGATAACCTGTTAACGTTCGCAATATCTTTCGTGTAAACCACTAAATTTTTGCGACAAAAATCTGGTTAATATTCGCGAAATCTTTTTGGTAAGATTAATATCATTAGACTAAAAATGCATTGAAAGTGCCCAGAACTGCCACCTGTTACATTTATTAGCTGCAGAATATTTACTTTTACTAGAACCTGCCTTAACCCAAGAAGTCAATAAAACGAAATGCATTCAAAGCTTAGTTCAATTAAATGCCTCGCCCTGATACTCGTAATGATACAATAGACTTACGCTCAGACTCGTTGTATTTGACTTTTAAAAAATGACATAAAGCAGTACATGGATAAAGTCATTGAACATACCGATCTAAAAGACTTGTCCCCAATTGTATAAAACTGTTTTTTTTAGTTTGGTTAAAGTTACTCGAAATGCTTATTGACTGGTCAAAATTTAACCAATAATGACTGTCGACCAATTAAATTGCTTCCATGTGCAAACTCTTAAAAAGATAACATGCGAATAACTAAGCCAGTTTTAGTGACATTTGGCCCTTGAGTGCTCTACAAAGTTGATCGCCCGCCAAGTGCAACATACATAAGATTGCAAAAGAATGTAGTAATACTTGTATTGAAATTAAAGTATATGTATCAAATGGGCTTGTATTACATTTGAAAAAAGGTTATTGTTTTTCTACAGAAAACTGAAATAACATTTTCACTGATAAGATTGATTGGCTGTATATCTTGTTGTTAATTTCAAAACTAAGTAATTCGAATTAAATGGAGAAAAATGCCTAAAACTGGGGTATGCACCATCGAAATTATCTCAGCATCCCTGCTTCTGACGAGGCTGGGACCAATTTTGCCATTTAGGGGACTCTTAATCCTACAAGAAGCACCCGTCGGGGTGTCTGGGATGATATTTGGTCACCGGGAACTAACGCGTCAAATTATGCCAATTTTTTTGCGACTTTTCGCACTTTTAACGCGCTCCCATATAGCTTGTAAGGGGGAGCTAATCTCGAAGATATCTCCGGACCCAAAAATGGTATGAGGTCCGTTGAGGTCTTGAAATTTAGGGCTCTCGATGCCCTACAAGATGCACCCTTCGGGGTGCCTGGAATTATATTCGACCACCGGTTCCATTCGCCTATAAGGCTATTCTATACTCTAAAATGCAGCGAAAAATGCCTAAAACTGGGGTATGCACCATCGAAGTTATCTCAGCATCCCTGCTTCTGACGAGGCTGGGACTAATTTTGCCATTTAGGGGACTCTAAACCCTACAAGAAGCACCCGTCGGGGTGTCTGGGATGATATTTGGTCACCGGGAACTAACGCGTCAAAGTATGCCATTTTTTTGCGACTTTTCGCACTTTTAAGGCGCTCCCATATAGCTTGTAAGGGGGAGCTAATCTCGAAGATATCTCCGGACCCAAAAATGGTATGAGGTCCGTTAAGGTCTTGAAATTAAGGGCTCTCGATGCCCTACAAGATGCACCCTTCGGGGTGCCTGGAATTATATTCGACCACCGGTTCCATTCGCCTATAAGGCTATTCTATACTCTAAAATGCAGCGAAAAATGCCTAAAACTGGGGTATGCACCATCGAAGTTATCTCAGCATCCCTGCTTCTGACGAGGCTGGGACTAATTTTGCCATTTAGGGGACTCTAAACCCTACAAGAAGCACCCGTCGGGGTGTCTGGGATGATATTTGGTCACCGGGAACTAACGCGTCAAAGTATGCCAATTTTTTGCGACTTTTCGCACTTTTAACGCGCTCCCATATAGCTTGTAAGGGGGAGCTAATCTCGAAGATATCTCCGGACCCAAAAATGGTATGAGGTCCGTTGAGGTCTTGAAATTTAGGGCTCTACGATGCCCTACAAGATGCACCCTTCGGGGTGCCTGGAATTATATTCGACCACCGGTTCCATTCGCCTATAAGGCTATTCTATACTCTAAAATGCAGCGAAAAATGCCTAAAACTGGGGTATGCACCATCGAAGTTATCTCAGCATCCCTGCTTCTGACGAGGCTGGGACCAATTTTGCCATTTAGGGGACTCTAAACCCTACAAGAAGCACCCGTCGGGGTGTCTGGGATGATATTTGGTCACCGGGAACTAACGCGTCAAAGTATGCCATTTTTTGCGACTTTTCGCACTTTTAACGCGCTCCCATATAGCTTGTAAGGGGGAGCTAATCTCGAAAATATCTCCGGACCCAAAAATGGTATGAGGTCCGTTGAGGTCTTGAAATTTAGGGCTCTCGATGCCCTACAGGATGCACCCTTCGGGGTGCCTGGAATTATATTCGACCACCGGTTCCATTCGCCTATAAGGCTATTCTATACTTTAAAATGCAGCGAAAAATGCCTAAAACTGGGGTATGCACCATCGAAGTTATCTCAGCATCCCTGCTTCTGACGAGACTGGGACTAATTTTGCCATTTAGGGGACTCTAAACACTACAAGTAGCACCCGTCGCGGTGTCTGGGATGATATTTAGTCACCGGGAACTAACGCGTCAAAATATGCCAATTTTTTGCGACTTTTCGCACTTTTAACGCGCTCCCATATAGCTTGTAAGGGAGAGCTAATCTCAAAGATATCTCCGGACCAAAAAATGTTTATCTCAGCATCCCTGCTTCTGACGAGGCTGGGACCAATTTTGCCATTTAGGGGAGTCTAAACCTTACAAGAAGCACCCATCGCGGTGTCTGGGATGATATTTGGTCACCGGGAACTAACGCGTCAAAGTATGCCATTTTTTTGCGACTTTTCGCACTTTTAACGCGCTCCCATATAGCTTGTAAGGGGGAGCTAATCTTGAAGATATCTCCGGACCCAAAAATGGTATGAGGTCCGTTAAGGTCTTGAAATTTAGGGCTCTCGATGCCCTACAAGATGCACCTTTCGGGTTGCCTGGAATTATATTCGACCACCGGTTCCATTCGCCTATAAGGCTATTCTATACTCTAAAATGCAGCGAAAAATGCTTAAAACTGGGGTATGCACCATCGAAGTTATCTCAGCATCCCTGCTTCTGACGAGGCTGGGACCAATTTTGCCATTTAGGGGACTCTAAACCCTACAAGAAGCACCCGTCGGGGTGTCTGGGATGATATTTGGTCACCGGGAACTAACGCGTCAAAGTATGCCAATTTTTTGCGACTTTTCGCACTTTTAACGCGCTCCCATATAGCTTGTAAGGGGGAGCTAATCTCGAAGATATCTCCGGACCCAAAAATGGTATGAGGTCCGTTAAGGTCTTGAAATTTAGGGCTCTCGATGCCCTACAAGATGCACCCTTCGGGGTGCCTGGAATTATATTCGACCACCGGTTCCATTCGCCTATAAGGCTATTCTATACTCTAAAATGCAGCGAAAAATGCCTAAAACTGGGGTATGCACCATCGAAGTTATCTCAGCATCCCTGCTTCTGACGAGGCTGGGACCAATTTTGCCATTTAGGGGACTCTAAACCCTACAAGAAGCACCCGTCGGGGTGTCTGGGATGATATTTGGTCACCGGGAACTAACGCGTCAAAGTATGCCAATTTTTTGCGACTTTTCGCACTTTTAACGCGCTCCCATATAGCTTGTAAGGGGGAGCTAATCTCGAAGATATCTCCGGACCCAAAAATGGTATGAGGTCCGTTGAGGTCTTGAAATTTAGGGCTCTCGATGCCCTACAAGATGCACCCTTCGGGGTGCCTGGAATTATATTCGACCACCGGTTCCATTCGCCTATAAGGCTATTCTATACTCTAAAATGCAGCGAAAAATGCCTAAAACTGGGGTATGCACCATCGAAGTTATCTCAGCATCCCTGCTTCTGACGAGGCTGGGACCAATTTTGCCATTTAGGGGACTCTAAACCCTACAAGAAGCACCCGTCGGGGTGTCTGGGATGATATTTGGTCACCGGGAACTAACGCGTCAAAGTATGCCAATTTTTTGCGACTTTTCGCACTTTTAACGCGCTCCCATATAGCTTGTAAGGGGGAGCTAATCTCGAAGATATCTCCGGACCCAAAAATGGTATGAGGTCCGTTGAGGTCTTGAAATTTAGGGCTCTCGATGCCCTACAAGATGCACCCTTCGGGGTGCCTGGAATTATATTCGACCACCGGTTCCATTCGCCTATAAGGCTATTCTATACTCTAAAATGCAGCGAAAAATGCCTAAACCTGGCGTATGCACCATCGAAGTTATCTCAGCATCCCTGCTTCTGACGAGGCTGGGACCAATTTTGCCATTTAGGGGACTCTAAACCCTACAAGAAGCACCCGTCGGGGTGTCTGGGATGATATTTGGTCACCGGGAACTAACGCGTCAAAGTATGCCAATTTTTTGCGACTTTTCGCACTTTTAACGCGCTCCCATATAGCTTGTAAGGGGGAGCTAATCTCGAAGATATCTCCGGACCCAAAAATGGTATGAGGTCCGTTGAGGTCTTGAAATTTAGGGCTCTCGATGCCCTACAAGATGCACCCTTCGGGGTGCCTGGAATTATATTCGACCACCGGTTCCATTCGCCTATAAGGCTATTCTATACTCTAAAATGCAGCGAAAAATGCCTAAAACTGGGGTATGCACCATCGAAGTTATCTCAGCATCCCTGCTTCTGACGAGGCTGGGACCAATTTTGCCATTTAGGGGACTCTAAACCCTACAAGAAGCACCCGTCGGGGTGTCTGGGATGATATTTGGTCACCGGGAACTAACGCGTCAAAGTATGCCAATTTTTTGCGACTTTTCGCACTTTTAACGCGCTCCCATATAGCTTGTAAGGGGGAGCTAATCTCGAAGATATCTCCGGACCCAAAAATGGTATGAGGTCCGTTGAGGTCTTGAAATTTAGGGCTCTCGATGCCCTACAAGATGCACCCTTCGGGGTGCCTGGAATTATATTCGACCACCGGTTCCATTCGCCTATAAGGCTATTCTATACTCAAAAATGCAGCGAAAAATGCCTAAAACTGGGGTATGCACCATCGAAGTTATCTCAGCATCCCTGCTTCTGACGAGGCTGGGACCAATTTTGCCATTTAGGGGACTCTAAACCCTACAAGAAGCACCCGTCGTGGTGTCTGGGATGATATTTGGTCACCGGGAACTAACGCGTCAAAGTATGCAAATTTATTGCGACTTTTCGCACTTTTAACGCGCTCCCATATAGCTTGTAAGGGGGAGCTAATCTCGAAGATATCTCCGGACCCAAAATGGTATGAGGTCCGTTGAGGTCTTGAAATTTAGGGCTCTCGATGCCCTACAAGATGCACCCTTCGGGGTGCCTGGAATTATATTCGACCACCGGTTCCATTCGCCTATAAGGCTATTCTATACTCTAAAATGCAGCGAAAAATGCCTAAAACTGGGGTATGCACCATCGAAGTTATCTCAGCATCCCTGCTTCTGACGAGGCTGGGACCAATTTTGCCATTTAGGGGACTCTAAACCCTACAAGAAGCACCCGTCGGGGTGTCTGGGATGATATTTGGTCACCGGGAACTAACGCGTCAAAGTATGCCAATTTTTTGCGACTTTTCGCACTTTTAACGCGCTCCCATATAGCTTGTAAGGGGGAGCTAATCTCGAAGATATCTCCGGACCCAAAAATGGTATGAGGTCCGTTGAGGTCTTGAAATTTAGGGCTCTCGATGCCCTACAAGATGCACCCTTCGGGGTGCCTGGAATTATATTCGACCACCGGTTCCATTCGCCTATAAGGCTATTCTATACTCTAAAATGCAGCGAAAAATGCCTAAAACTGGGGTATGCACCATCGAAGTTATCTCAGCATCCCTGCTTCTGACGAGGCTGGGACCAATTTTGCCATTTAGGGGACTCTAAACCCTACAAGAAGCACCCGTCGGGGTGTCTGGGATGATATTTGGTCACCGGGAACTAACGCGTCAAAGTATGCCAATTTTTGCGACTTTTCGCACTTTTAACGCGCTCCCATATAGCTTGTAAGGGGGAGCTAATCTCGAAGATATCTCCGGACCCAAAAATGGTATGAGGTCCGTTGAGGTCTTGAAATTTAGGGCTCTCGATGCCCTACAAGATGCATCCTTCGGGGTGCCTGGAATTATATTCGACCACCGGTTCCATTCGCCTATAAGGCTATTCTATACTCTAAAATGCAGCGAAAAATGCCTAAAACTGGGGTATGCACCATCGAAGTTATCTCAGCATCCCTGCTTCTGACGAGGCTGGGACCAATTTTGCCATTTAGGGGACTCTAAACCCTACAAGAAGCACCCGTCGGGGTGTCTGGGATGATATTTGGTCACCGGGAACTAACGCGTCAAAGTATGCCAATTTTTTGCGACTTTTCGCACTTTTAACGCGCTCCCATATAGCTTGTAAGGGGGAGCTAATCTCGAAGATATCTCCGGACCCAAAAATGGTATGAGGTCCGTTGAGGTCTTGAAATTTAGGGCTCTCGATGCCCTACAAGATGCACCCTTCGGGGTGCCTGGAATTATATTCGACCACCGGTTCCATTCGCCTATAAGGCTATTCTATACTCTAAAATGCAGCGAAAAATGCCTAAACCTGGCGTATGCACCATCGAAGTTATCTCAGCATCCCTGCTTCTGACGAGGCTGGGACCAATTTTGCCATTTAGGGGACTCTAAACCCTACAAGAAGCACCCGTTGGGGTGTCTGGGATGATATTTGGTCACCGGGAACTAACGCGTCAA